>NW_028191055.1:0-36264 GCF_048542155.1 Nylanderia fulva | reverse complement strand
AGTTTTGTATGGTGAAGAAGGAATTAGGATTAGGAGTAGAGTAAGTAGAAGGAGGTGACTTGCGTGAGAAGGTGGGAAGGATGTATGGAATTTTTTGGTGATGAAACGGCTGTATGACACGTTGCAGATAACTGGAATAGTGCGAGAAAGGAAGAGTGACGTATCGAATCAGTTATAAACGACCGTGTAAGGTAGCATCGGGTGAGTCCGAAGAGGTCGGCCTAAGACGTGAGCCGGGGCTATAGCCTGACAAGAGCATGGAACGTTTGACATAATTCCTGATGGTGCGTGTGACACAGTGTGGAAAGACGTAAAGCGTGGCTGCCCGCAGGGCTCCATCTGTGATCCATTTATATGGAACCTAATGATGGATGAACTGTTGTGGCGGCTGCGTGAGAGTGAATGTAAAGTGGTTGCGTACGCGGATGACTTGTTGTTGGTCGTGGAAGGACAGAGCCGAGCGGAGTTGGAGAGAAAGGGTACTAAGTGGATGAGAATGGTGTACGAATGGGGAGTGAAAGTAGGTGTGAGTGTGTCTGAGAACAAGACTGTGATGATGTTGATGAATGGTAGTATGGCTGGGACGAAGCCTCCCAATGTACGAGTGAATGATAGATGCGTGAGGTATGCGAAGAGCGTGAAATATCTGGGTGTTTGTGTGAGTAAAAGGATGAACTACAGGTTGCATCTGGAGTGTCTGAGAAAGAAATGTATGAATGTGGTGGGAAAATTAAGACGCGTGTTGAGAAGTGAGTGGGGTTTGCGAAAGAAAGCTGTGACTGTGTTGTATAAAGGTCTGTTCATGTCGTGTGAGATGTATGGAGCGAGTGTATGGTATGGAGTGATGAGATTTGAATATGCGAGGGAGCTCATAAATAGGTGCCAGCGAGTGGTGTTGAGTGCGTGTCTAAATGTATGTAGAACGGTCTCCACGGCGGCCATGCAAGTCCTTATGGGTGGCTTGCCGTGGGACCTGGTGTGCGTGAGAAGAGGAGTGTTGTATAAAGTGAGAAAGGGAATTAGTATGAGTGAGTATGATGTAGTGAATGATAGTGACTTGCGTGAGAGAGGTGTGGAAGGATGTATGGAATTGGTGAGTGAAAGGCTGTATGAGATGTGGCAGAATAGATGGAATAAGTGCGAGAAAGGAAGAGTGACGTATGAATTTATAAAGAATGTATGGTTCGCGGGTGAGTGCCAAAAGTTCGAGCCTAGCTTGAGCCTGGGCTATATCCTGACAGGGCATGGAAGTTTGAATGAATTCCTGTATAAGCGTTGTCTGTCTGAGAGTGAGAGCTGTGCATGCGGAGCGGAGAGAGAGAATTAAAAGCATGTGTTGGTTGAGTGTCCAATGTATGGTGATGTGAGGAACCTGAGTGAGTGGGGTGTGATTGTGCGAGAGAATGGCAGTGTGGATGTGAGTCGCATGTTGGAATGTAAGGAAAGGTATGAAAGTGTTGGTGTGTATGCAAAGATTGTATTTCAGAGAAGGAGGGCGATGCTGAAAGGAGGATAAGAGAAGCCGATGTTCCCGAGGAACATAGGCCGACCACTGCCTGGGAGGTGTAGGCCTCCGAAAGCTGGGAGTGGTCTCGGCCACGAAGATCCAACCAGTGATCTTGACTGGTACCACGGCAGTCGGGTTGCCCAGGGGGATTCGTCCCTCGTCCCGGCAATTGAGGTCGGACTCGTGGGGGTAGTGGTTGAAGCCGCATGCTGGTTAGGGGCTCTCGGGCCTCGACGGGTGAGCAGCGTATCTGCTCGGGCACCAGTCCTGAACAGCTAGTAGAGCGTTGGACAGGCGCTCGTCCCAACCGGTGGGTTGCCGAAGAGTCCTACAAACTCGGAGGCGCTACTGGTAGTTCCTGGCCTGCTGGAACGAGCTGATTGGGCTTATCCCAATTCCGCACCCATGGGGGTCGTGTGATTAAGCTCTCTGAGCAGGTACCGCACGTTAAATCAACCACGGACATCTGTTCCTATCTACTTTCCCCAGGGGGCTACTGACGATTCGACAGTAGTACGGGCATGACGCACCCGGGGCCCCGAGGTCCCTTTCAAGCCAGGATAGGAGGCATCGTGTCTGGGGCTGCATGGCCGCGGGGAGGTTAAGTTGCGCGACCGCAAACGATCCCCCAGGGGCACCTGGCGCAACCTCTGTGGTATATAAGTCGCCTTACCCAGGTGATGGAGGCTCTGCCTGAGTGGACATTTTTTTTCCTGCCATACTCGTGGGATATACATGGAAAGAACAAAACTCAAACAAAAACACAAAAACTTGGCTGATACTTTGGTAACGACTAATGCTGGCACGAAAGTAACCGAAACTCTGAACGCCGAAAAAGAGAGAAAAAGAGAATTGCTGTTTGCGCGAAGGGGATCTGTAAGTAGATCACCACCTCCTTCGGGTAGTACCCAAAAAGACACTGAAGAGACGCATGAAGGGAACACAAGGCTGAGTGATTCTGAAAATGAGAAGGATGGATATGAAAGATTAGAACAGAGCACAGGAGTAAATGAAGTAGAGGAGATGATGGAGACAAAGGAACAGCTCGAGACATTCATGTTTAATGATAACAACAAAATAACAAAATCTGCAATAAAATACATATTGTCCAAATGGGCAGTACTAGAAAATAGACTACATAATGTAGTTTTAGAAAAAGAAAAATGGGAAGCTGCTTACCAAGCTGTTGCTGACTTGAGGCCTAAAGGACTCCTGCTGCGGATGGCTGCCGCCTCCTCACAGAAGATTGGAGACTAGGTGCCACTAACCTCCGCTTTCGGTGGAAGACGCGGAGCCGGTGAGACAGGAGCGGACTCCTGCGCTACGAACGGGCCCCAGTGCGCGGCCATCTGCCGCACACCGGGAACCACGTCTGCCTCAGTGGCACCATCCAGAATCTCCTTGGCCGCGCGCGACATGCTCGAACGGAAGAGGCGCTGGACGCGCGCATACTCCGCTCGGCTGCGCGCTTTTCTATCCGGATTGACGACACGGTTTCGTACGGGCCGTCGCACACGAGGAAGCGTCGGAGGGAACACACTCAATACCCACGGGCCCAGGTCCTCCGCTGGCCATCCAGAATTCCTGATCCGATCTGGATCAGGATATGGGACTTCCATCACTAGATGGCCTCCACAACCGGGATGAGCGCGCGTATAGCACCGGCAAAACTGCCGTACGCATCACCCCAGCCGGGAGAAGATGGAGAAAGCGGAGGCGAGCCAGGCGACCCGTGGGGAGAGATGGCGATGGGTCGAGGGGAGACGGGAGGACTGGAGCCACCGGCCGAGGGAAACGAGCTCTCGCTCGATGATGCGGCTGCCAGATCCTCCAGTGCCGTCGCGACGAGGCGCTGGTAACCGCCGTTCTTACGCATCCCCTTGATGGCATCAAGGGTGCGATTCGGGACGACGGTTAACAGATGTTGATTCATAAACCTAACGCCTCGATTCGCGGCAAGCGCCTTCTCCCTCGCCATCATGCGCTTCTCTTCGTCGCTCCATTGGCGGTTAACCCTCTCGACGTTAACCTCCTCGTTGACGATGGCCTCGTGTGCACGTCGGCGATGGAGGCCGAGTCCGGTCTTCGTGGTGAACGCACGATCACAGTGTGGGCATGGGAATTGCGGGGCTTGCGGGGAGCAGGGACAGGGACAGCGGGTGTTGGGCGGCGTCGTGACCCAGCGGGCGGCCGACGAGAAGGACCTGGAAAGGGGTCAGGGGAGGGTGGCGATGGCGCGTCACTAATTAGATGACGAGGCATTTGGCTGTTTCGCCTACGGTGCGCGACGACTGCTACAAAATCACAGTCGCCAAGTAGCCACCGACAGCGATATTGCAGAGCTGTTTACTGTTGGTGTTCGCAGTCAACACCCTGGATCGTAAAGGTCGGAGCTAGCTAAAGGCAGCTCGTATTTTACCTCGACTATTCACGCAATCATTCAAACTCGCGCGAATGATGCGGAGGCCCCCAACTCTACGCGCCATCCATCATGCACCATTAGATGAGGCCACGTTCCGTCTTCTCTCGTTATAACGCGATGTCATTGCGTTAAAACGTTTCCAGCCATGAGCCCCACAAGACCCGAGTCGTCAACGTTCGGAGCTGGGCGGACGTTAAACCCAGCCCCCGCAACTCAGACTCGCTTCGCGAGCTCCAGACACCTTGCCACGAAATAGTAATGGCGGTAAAACGAACATTATTTCGTGGTACTCCTGTGCGCTCCGCCACAGCGGCTGCCAGATCATTACATGACCGGTACTTTTCCACCTTACGCTCGTGGGACATCTCCAACGCGGTTTCGCTAGACACTACCTGCGCGTCTACGACCACTGCCTCACCACCCTTAGCGATGGTCAGGTCGGGCCGCCTCCGGCCGGCAGACGTCGAATACGCTTGTTCCGCATCGACGCGCCATCCCTTCTGCTGTAAATAGCCACCAACTTGACGGCATAGGTCGTCATGCCGCAGGATTTTCACTCCGTGCGTTCTGAAGCAGCGTTGCACGCAGTGAGCCGGCGTCTCGGTTTCGGGACAACCGGCACGACAGCGATTATTGCGCCCATCACGACCTCGGAAGTATCTCGCTCTAGACGGTATGCAGTTAGCTCGTATGTGGTGATAGTGCACGTAGTCGGCACCTGGGATGGCATCGGCGCCAGCCGATACCCAGTAGGAGCTCAGGTTGGAGGCCGCAACCTCTCTGAGTCCACTCCCATCGCACGACTCGCGCAACCAGGCCGCACACTGCTGTCTGAGCTCAGCGGTCGTAGTCACTCTGTGACCCCGCACTCGCATCTGGTTTTCACACCAGACAAGCTGCCTAGCCACATACGTGGTTTCGGCAGCCGCGCATGCTGCGGGTAGAGTACTCCGACACAACTGCTGCAGTCGGTTATGTTTCAAAATTGGGATCAAAGTTCTCAATAGAGGCATTCCAAGCCCGCCACTCTGTATCGGCGCATGCAGGTATCCAGCAGGAACATCATGGGGAAAACGCAGCCATCGTCGCACCGCGGTGCGTACGATGATATTTTTACCCTTGTCACGTCCGGCCGTATAAATTTTTTCGTTTACTCCAAGTTCCTTAAACGCTATTTGAAAAGCGCGCCAAGCCGGCCATGACGCTTAACTCCGCCTAGAAACTAAGCGTGGCGCTTCGTAGCGCCTAAGGATCTCCCACCACGGTGAGAGCCCCTACTCCGGAGAGTTCCCCCTCTCCAGGCCGCCGCAGGCCCGAGCCGCCGAAACGAAGGACCTCAGAGCAGTCCCGAATTTTGGCAGTTCTCTGCGCGACACCGAACAGTATAGTCGCACTCCTAAATTCTAACTCTAAGTCCAAATTCTAAATCCTAACTCTAATTCTAAAATTCTAACTCTAAGTATAATATTCTAACTCTAAATTCTAAGTCTAAATCTAAATTCTAATTCTAAGTTTTAGTCTCGAATTTTGTACTACTATACGAATAAATCAGTGTATTCATGTGTGAAAACTAGTGTTCAGTATTCTTCAAAACTTCCACTCCCGTGATAAAATACGATAGCGTTTAAATTTGTCATACGGCGTTTGAATTCAGAATAATTCAAACTGTGTTTGGAGCGGACCACCGCTCATCACAGTCAGAATTAACATTCTCAGCATTTGCCAAAATAAGGAATTGATAGTGAGGTCCGCCGCATATCAACCCTCCTTATTTGAGTAATCATTCAGAGGATGCATCAAATTCAATATGCCTAAGACGCGACGCGCAGGAAGGAAGAATCAATTACGAAAACTAAACCGACTTTATCGCGAATCAGCGACCGAGGAATATTCTCAATTCCTCGGAGTGGAATATCAGGCCGATCCTGAATACGAGAACATTTTCAACATTAAAAATAATAACAACGACGAACTCCTACAGTGGAAGTGCATACCAATAACGTTCCAACCACGACGCCTGCCGCCGCCAAACATCCCAGTGAACGACCCTCGCCGCACCCACTACCTCCAAGTACGAGCCGACACGATCAAGAAAGTGCTACTAAAGGTAAGTGAAATTCACGTTAACCTAAGGAATCGCGCGTGTTAGCAAATTCAGAGACGCTTCTACCACGTGGAAGAGAACATTCTAGAAAAATCTCCGACGCATTTTTCCTCTTTTCCATCGTCACTGCGGAAGCTATAAAAAAAAAGGTCGGGCTATAAAACTAGGGTCGACCACCACATGCGGTGCCACTCTCGGAATTTTAACACGGAAAAACGCAAATAGTTCAATCTCTTAAAATCTTGTGTCTCAAAAAATAACTTCGTAAATCCGTACAACAAGGTAGTCATTTAAACAATAATCAATTGAGAACACTTTCGATTTACCAACATTACCGACGATATACCGACATACGTTCTTTTACCGACGTTATCGACAATATACCAACATACGTTCTTTTACCGACATTACCGACGATATACCGACATACGTTCTTTTACCAACGGGTTATCGACACCTTACTGGCACCTTACCAGTGTTTTACTGAACAATTACCGACGGTTTTGCCGACGACTACTAACTTCTCGATAACTGCCGGGTTCACCGAAGATCTACGAGCGAATGACGCATTATCAATTTGATTACGCAACAAACACAAATGTGCCCACTCACCCTTAGAGGTATAACTCCTCCTCCAGAAGTTAATCTCTTCGTACCGTTTGAACCCTTATTCTATTGCCAAGTTGGTGTCGGGTACATCCATTTTGAGACTAAGGCAGCTCTCTGCATTTCATGCTACTCCACCTTACCTAGAGTCTCGAAATTACTTTGGACAAGGATTCGGAAGCATACTCTAATCATAGGCGGAACACCTATCGGAATAAATTGCGGAGTCTGCAACTTCCGACTTACCCTCACGCGAATCGGTGATTTGTGCGAGCTTTGTCAGTTTACGTACAAAGATTACTTACGCAACCCCAACGACGTTCCGCATAGAGCAATCGACGAAGCTATCTTTATTACAGTAGAGTCACAGGTAGGTCCCTCGCAATAATCCGATCACCTCAGTTCCAGCGCGAATAACCTCAGATCGCGGGTATCCCCGGGGAGAATCGCATAGATTCGCATACCCGTAATAGCGATCGTGTCTCGTGGAAAAAGCCGAGCTCTGCATTCAAATTTTCGCAGCCGCGACCCCACGAGACGTAACACCCTTGAGGGTTTTGGCCGAGACCGTACCCACTGTCCATCGGTGATAATACCGTGGAAGGAGACAGTCACGCAACAACCTCAGCCGCTGTTGCGGCTAATGAGGTGCCCTCGTGAGTTGCTCGATGGCTTGAGCTAAGGGTGGATCGCTTGCGAGTTCCCTAGCACCTGTGTATTCGCAGCCCAGATACGTCCAGACATTGACCAGGGATCTTTGCGGTATCATCGCTCCCCCCCACGGTGAAATAAGGTGTGGTGTCCACCTTCACCTTCTTGTCTCTGCCGGACGCCACCATGGACAGCACTCCGGTCTTTCTCGCGTTGATCTCGAGCCCATTTCGCATAAAGGCGTCTGAAGCCGTGTCAAGTTCTCCTGCAGACCATCTCTGGTAGAGACCAGGAGCACAATGTCGTCTGCGTAGCCCAGCGCATTGATAAGCCGGTTACCCAATTGATAGCCAACGTCCTCCGAGAGAATTCCTAGTGCTCTATCTACGACCAGATTGAACAGCAGGGGCGACAACGGATCACCCTGTCTCACGCCACGGCCAATCATAATGGCCGACACTTCCTCAGCGTTGACCCCCTGCAACTCGGTCAGCGCATTCGAATAGACAGCCCTTACGTACTCTCTAAACTCCCGAGGGAGCCCCAGCTCATCGAGAGTCGTATGAATAGCAGCGTGCGCAACCGTATCGAAAGCTTTCGACAGATCAACGCACGCCACATGCAGAGAACGACAACGCCTCCGGGCGTCCCAAAGCACGGATGAAAGGACTGTGACGTTCTCACATACCCCGTCCACCGGCCGGAACCCCCTTTGGCGCTTGTCGAAGATGTCGAGGGCTGCCAATCTTTTTGCCAATATCTTGTGGAAGTGTCTTGTTATAACGGATCTTATGCTGAGAGGACGGTACTCCGTCGGACCTGGCCGATCGGACATACCCCCCTTCTCAAGGAGTTGTGGCCACCGTTCTGGTTGTGGCGATTGACGAGGAGATCGTCTCTGCCAGGAGCAGCAGATTGAACAGAAGCGCACGAAGAATCGCAGGAACAGCGTTCCACATCCTCGGCGTAATCTGGTCCATCCGGGCGCAGTGCCAGTCCTTACGGAAATACTGTTTACCTCTGCAGGTGTTATAGAATCCCAGAGCAAGGTCTTATCCGCCACAGGAACTGGATCCGTGGCAGCGCCATCGCCGAGACCTTCGAGGTGAATCCCTCTCAAACTTGACGTACGGCCCCGGCCAGCACTCGCAGCCTGTGCCGCTTCCTCAAACGACTCACGCAAGTCCGTCATGTCTTCATCCGCACCGCTGGAGGCCTCCATAATGGGGCGCCAGCAGTTAAAGAATTCGACAGCAGACGGCCTCTTGCGCACCGAGTCGCCCTCGAGGATACGCGACAAACAGGACTTCTTGTTCTTCTTGTAGAAGGATTGCACAATTGCATACTCCCTCTTTCTCCTCTGCTCCCTGCTCTCTCGCTTGACTGGAGGACAGTGCTTCTTTGCCGAAACGCGTTGCGGAGGGCGCACTTGTAGCGGCCGAGGGAAGATCATGCCCAGCCATCTCTTGATAGCCAAGACGTCGACCCTCCCCACCGTCAGAGCATCTCTTGCCGTGCCAGCAAGAGTATCAGCCTCGTAGCTACGGAACGCCGCACTCTGCTCTACGAGTGATTGTATCTTGTCCCGCAGCCTCTGAGAACTTTGTTCAGGGGAAGGCTGATGTGCGCTTTGATCGTCAGTACTAGCCTCAGTGGCCGCAGGAATGGTGTCGGCTCGTGTCATCACCGCACCATCCCTATCGCCCTCATCGATCACAATCGCGCGACGCGATTGGATCTCTTGGCAGAAGTCTCTAACCATCACTCGGTAAGGCTCCTGTTGCCGTTTACCCTTGATGGCTTCGAGACTCCTATTGGGGAACCTTGTCTCCAGATACTGGTTAATGAAAAGCTCCCCGGCTAAGGTGCCTTCAGCCTCAGCGCGTGCCATAAGTCTAGTTTCCTCAACTGACCATCTGGCCTTTACGCGGTTAACATTGATAGCACTGTTGGCTTGTAGTGGGTGAGCACGTACTTTGTGGACACCAAGACCACGCATGTTCCGGAACCTCGCCGAACACTGCTCACAGCTGTACCATTTCCTCCTCTAGGCTGTCCACTTCAGCCTGGCTGGTCCTTATAGTGGTTTGCGACGGACCAGCTGCGACCCCGTCAGGGTCCTCCGCACCTCTCGCGCTCTCACTCAAGCGAGCACTCGCACGCAGTCCCCGGGCCATCCGAGAACCCGGGACAGTATTCTCATTCAAATTTCTCTCCATAATTAACTGCGTGTAGGGGGGCAAACGGATTGACAACCGAGAGCCCCCCAAGAAACCCCGGTCTTTCTTAGCCCCACAACTCACCATGACCGTAGGCGCATGGGCCGAAGCCCTTAGGGGCGCACTTCGCTGTACACTCTCTTAGTCGACACCTACCGAGTTTAAACTTTCAAAGTAGGCCGTTTCCGGGAGCACCACAAGGAGATAGAGGTACAACTTGGACGTGAGAGGCTGAAGGTCCTTACTAGAGGACTTCGTTGGCGCATCACGAACCAACCACGACTCTCTCTAAGTACCATCGCAGCGTGTTGCTTTGAGGACCGAGAGAGTCATAGTTACTCCCACACAATCCTTTTTGTATTCTTCTATTTCGATTGGATCCGGATCGTCACAGTTTTTAAGAATGAAATCTTCTTTGAGATCTTCAAACTTATATTCCCTGTCTACGTCATAAATTATAAGAGTAGGATTTATTTTCCTTGGCTCCTCTACTTTCAATTTCTTTGTTGTTAGATTTATTCTTTTCACAAAGTCCCCGTCTCTTTCATCTACCTCCACCACTACTCCTTTTCCTCTTATTTGTTTTATTGCCTTTATCCTCAGCCTTTTATTTGTACTTGTCAGATCCTTTATAACCTCCTTCTTTATTTCACTATTTGTTCTCGCATCTTCGTCTTCTTTTATAGGTTTAATTAGTACTACTTTGTGCGTAGTATCTGACTTCCTTTCTTTTTCTTTTACAGCACCTGTAGCAGTCCTTGGAGTTCCTGCCGTAACATTGGCATAGGAGAGTCCTTTAGGCCTCAAGTCAGCAACAGCTTGGTAAGCAGCTTTCCATTTTTCTTTTTCTAAAACTACATTATGTAGTCTATTTTCTAGTACTGCCCATTTGGACAATATGTATTTTATTGCAGATTTTGTTATTTTGTTGTTATCATTAAACATGAATGTCTCGAGCTGTTCCTTTGTCTCCATCATCTCCTCTACTTCATTTACTCCTGTGCTCTGTTCTAATCTTTCATATCCATCCTTCTCATTTTCAGAATCACTCAGCCTTGTGTTCCCTTCATGCGTCTCTTCAGTGTCTTTTTGGGTACTACCCGAAGGAGGTGGTGATCTACTTACAGATCCCCTTCGCGCAAACAGCAATTCTCTTTTTCTCTCTTTTTCGGCGTTCAGAGTTTCGGTTACTTTCGTGCCAGCATTAGTCGTTACCAAAGTATCAGCCAAGTTTTTGTGTTTTTGTTTGAGTTTTGTTCTTTCCATGTATATCCCACGAGTATGGCAGGAAAAAAAATGTCCACTCAGGCAGAGCCTCCATCACCTGGGTAAGGCAACTTATATACCACAGAGGTTGCGCCAGGTGCCCCTGGGGGATCGTTTGCGGTCGCGCAAATTAACCTCCTTGCGGCCATGCAGCCCCAGACACGATGCCTCCCATCCTGGCTTGAAAGGGACCTATGGGCCCCGGGTGCGTCATGCCCGTACTACTGTCGAATCGTCAATAGCCTCCTGGGGAAAGTAGATAGGAACAGATGTCCGTGGTTGATTTAACGTGCGGTACCTGCTCAGAGAGCTTAATCACACGACCCCCATGAGTGCGGAATTGGGATAAGCCCAATCAGCTCGTTCCAGCAGGCCAGGAACTACCAGTAGCGCCTCCGAGTTTGTAGGACTCTTCGGCAACCCACCGGTTGGGACGAGTGTTACGTCCCGTTCGCAGTCGCGGCGTGTTATTCGCGAGTGTATGATTCGCGTTGCACGTACTCGAACTATTGCGCGAGACAACGTCGTATTACGGAAATTTTTCCGGGGATACCCACGACGAAGGGTTTTCCGACAAAGGTTGCACGATGCGGAGGAAAGGAAAAGAATGTGTTACCCTTAAAGTAGCAGTTACGGCGTGGAGCCTATCTGTAATTCTACAGTTATGATCGTGGTTCCGTCTTCTATCCTCGCCGGGACCCTATCTGGGTTACGCGAGTAGTCTTCGTATACAGACTCGCAAAGTTCGCATAGGTCACCCGCCCGTGAGAGGGTGAGGCGGTTGCTGCAAGTTCCGCAAACTATCCCAACTAATAATCCACCTATGGTTAGGCTATGTTTCCGGATCCGCGTCCAGAACAATTGAGAAGTTCGAGGTAACGCGGCGAAGCATGAAAGACAAAGAGCGGCTTTAGTTTCAAAATGGATGTACCCGATACCGACTTGACAGTAATACGGAGGCTCGAGAGGTATTAGGAGATTAACTCCTGGAAGAGGGGTTACACCTCTAAAGGGGATTGGGCACATCTATACTTGCCACGTTAGTTGTATTAAAAGATCATGCGTTGTTCGCTCGTAGATGGTTGATGAGACCGGGCGTTGTCGAGAGGTCGGTAAATGTCGGTAAAGTGAGTCGATGTGGCGTCGATATAACGTCGGCAACTATCGGTAACGATCGTCGGTAAAGGCCGTCGGTATAAGCCGGTGGTAAATCGTTGGTAAGATCGTCGATAAAAGAACGTACGTCGGTATACTGTTGGTAAATCGAGAGTGTTCTTAATAGTTTATTGGTTAAATGACTACTTTGTTGTACGGATTTACGAAGTTATTTCCTGAGACACGAAGATTTTTAAAAGATTGAATTATTTGCGTTTTTCCGTGTTAGAAGTTCGAGAGTTGTACCGTGTGCAGTGGACGACCCTAGTTTTATAGCCTGACCCTTTTTTTATAGCTTCCGCAGTGACGATGGAAAAGAGGAAAAATGCGTCGGAGATTTTTCTAGAATGTTCTCTTCCACGTGGTAAAACCGTCTCTGAATTTGTTAACACGCGCGATTCCTCAGGTTAACATGAATTTCACTTACCTTTAGTAGCATTTTCTTGATCGTGTCGGCTCGTACTTGGAGGTAGTGCGTGCGGCGAGGGTCGTTCACTGGGATGTTTGGCGGCGGCAGGCGTCGTGGTTGGAACGTTATTGGTATGCACTTCCACTGTAGGAGTTCGTCGCTCTTACTATTTTTAATGTTGAAAATGTCCTCGTATTCAGGATCGGCCTGATACTCCACTCCGAGAAATTGAGAGTATTCCTCGGTCGCTGATTCACGATAGAGTCGGTTTAGTTTTCGTAGTTGATTCTTCCTTCCCGCGCGTCGCGTCTTAGGCATATTGAATTTGATGCATCCTCTGAATGATTACTCAAATAAGGAGGGTTGATATGCGGCGGACCTCACTATCAATTCCTTATTTTGGCAAATGCTGAGAATGTTAATTCTAACTGTGATGAGCGGTGGTCCGCTCCAAAACAGTTTAAATTATTCTGAATTCAAATGCCGTATGACAGATTTAAACACTGTCGTATTTTATCACGGGAGTGGAAGTTTTGAGGAGTACTGAACACTAGTTTTCACACATGAATACACTGATTTATTCGTATAGTAGTACAGGATTTGAAACTAGAACTTAGAATTTAGACTTAGACTTAGAATTTAGATTTTAGAGTTAGGATATTATACTTAGAGTTAGAATTTTAGAATTAGAGTTAGAATTTGGACTCAGAGTTAGAATTTAGAAGTGCGACTGTACTGTTCGGTGTCGCGCATAGAACTGACGAAATTCGGGACTGTTCTGAGGTCCTTCGTTTCGGCGGCTCGGGCCTGCGGCGGCCTGGAGAGGGGGAACTCTCCGGAGTAGGGGCTCTCACCGTGGTGGGAGACCCTTAGGCGCTACGAAGCGCCACGCTTAGTTTCTAGGCGGAGTTAAGCGTCATGGCCGGCTTTGGCGCGTTTTTCAAATAATGTTTGATAGTTTTAGGATTTATTTCTTATAGATGGAAAAAAAATTTACATACCCTGACATATTAATGAAGCCGGACGTGACACCTCCCCCCTTAGAAGAAAATGTTGGACCATGTTCCAACGTTTTCCGATCTTAGTAGTAGAATTTACAAGGTATAATTTTGTTAACTTATCATTGATCTATACTCCTTCGTTGAGGAGGTTGCGCAGTTCTTTGTAGTCTATAGGCACTTCACTTTGGACTTTTTCTGTCGGTGGTGCAAAAACTTCGGTCGTCGAAGGGGGATTTAGGGGTGTTAGCTCTCGTCCGTTGTCCTGGTTCTCGTCCGCTGGTTTTCCGAGGTGCAGTAAAACGTTTGTTACTGAGGTCCAAACGGCTCCCAGGAGGTGCAAACTCTATCCATATACGGAATGGAGTGCGTAGCCATGTATCAGTGTGTCGATAATTAGTTTGGCGACACGGACGATGACGAATATTCCGAGGATTCCAGCGCTTGCTGATCCGAAACTTACGAATCCTTTCCACAAGCGGGCTCCCGTATTTTCTGCTAGCTGGTCGAGGGTTTTCTCGTCCAACAGGTTTAGCATAGAGAGGCTTCCCGCGGGGACTTCTTGTCCCATTGCTCCTCTAGCAATTGTATTGAGCATAGAGGGTTTCTCCATGGGAAACATAATGTGGTCGCGAAGACGATCAAGGTCTTCGCTGGTATAGATGCCGCTGGAGGCGAGTGAATCTGGACTGACGTATCTCCATTGTGGTTTGGTTAGTGGTTGAATCATCGGCGGCGCCATTGATTCCACTGGCTTTGGAGTTAAACGATACCAGATGTTGTGTACTTGATACATCGCTGGAAGTAGTTCGTGGCAATCCCTGGGTGTTCCTGTTTTGGTAAGTATCCTTGATCTTGGCAACAGGAGGAGGGATTTGTTTTGGTGGGTGACGGGGAGTTCGTTGTAGCATCTTTCAGCTTGTCGTACTCGGCACTCCACCGGTACGCATTTGATCAAATGGAGGACTTCGCCTGCCGTAATGGCGGTGTAGCCTGGTGCCTTCATGATTCGATGCGCCATTTCGTCCGGGGCGATGCTGGCGAGAGAGAGAGCGTTTTGTAGAATTTGTCTCTCTAAAGCACATTTTTGTTCCATTATGTCTTGATACAATTGTGTCAATTGTGTTTTCAAGTGTTTTTCCACGTAAATGAATTTGGAATTTACGTAGGAAAATATATCGAGGTTATCGATTGGGACTCTGGAGTGGCCCTTAAACGTATGTCCAGGTTGAGTCTCGAGTATGCAGAGTTTGGGATGTTCCGTCCTCAAAATTCTGTAGCCGCACACATTTATTTCCGTGGTTCGTGCTAAAGCAAAAGTGGTTTCTTGCGTGGTGACTGTGTAGATAGTCGGTGATTCCCTCTGTGTAGGCTTAGATGAGAGGCGGTGCGCTAGGCCTTGGTAGAGAACGTCGTAGCGATTGAAGTGGCAGTTATCGCTGGGTAGCGCCGTCCAATATGTGGTTGAGCCATCTGCGTCGTTGCATTCTCCTTCAGCTACGGGACATCGAGCACCGGAGGGTAATATTACTTCATTGGTGCTATGTCTGACGGGGAGCTCGAGTCTTCGGGTGGTAATTTTTATAGATGCTTGAACGACCACGTTATCCCAAGTGCCAAACGGGTCGCTGAACTGAGTTCCGAAGCATGTTCCGTCGGTTCTGGTGGTTCCTGCGAGGGTCAAGCTACGGTGGTTGGTGGTATTCACCTTGATGTCCGTGATGAGGCCGTTGTTTCCCAGGAATATAGTTCCGGTGTTGTATAGTTTCTTGCAGGTTTCTGCCGATACTTCGCGGATGTATTCGCGCCTTCCATTGTGCACCAAGGATACATGTGAGTGCATCCCACAGTAGTAGATGGTTCGATCGATTTCAACCTTACATTGGAGTCCGATGGTGTGGTCGAATTCGCTCAGTTGTAGCAGTTGTATATATACTTCTTCTTTGTCCGCTTCAATGTTATCTAGGTTACATTCTCCGATATCCGTGAGGGATAGTGAAGTAATGTTTAGACCATGCCCTCCGCAGTCATAACCTATTAGTCCGTCAGAGGTTATGGCTAACAGCGAGACTGCTATTAGGATACTAGCGTAGGTCTTCATTCTACTGAGGTTCGTCGATTACTGGCCGGTCCTCCGCCGATGCATCCAAGATAGAGTCGTCTGGCCCGGAGTGGGGGTCTTCCTCGATAGGGTCTTGATGTGGGGAAGCTTTTAGCTTGTCTTCGTGTACAATTTTTGTCTTATTTCTACTTATGGCTAACTTAACGTTACGATTACCTAAGAGACTAATGATTTTATAGGGACCGGTGTATTGATTGCTTAATTTGCCTTTATTTGGTTCTTTTAATAAGTACACGTAGGTTCCCGCTTGAAACTGTTGGGCGTTAACTCGGCGGTCGTAGTAGACCTTTGACCTTTGTTTAGCGGCTATTAAGTTTCCGCGGGCGACGGCTTGGGCGTCACTCAGTTTGTTAAAAAGGTTTGTAAGATAATTAGCGTAACTCTCGTCCGTAACGTCGGCGACATCGGGGTAATTGGAAGGCAACTTGGCTATCCTCCCAAAGACTAATTCATGGGGAGTATATCGCGTCCCTTCGTGTACGCTAGTATTATAAGAAAATGACGCTAGTTTTAAGTATTTGTCCCAATCATTGTTTCTATCTACGTATTGCTTTAAGTATTCCCACAAGACATGGTGGGATCGCTCTATTGAGCCATTAGATTGCGGCCGGTAAGCCGTCGTTTTGAAGTGCTTAATTTTAAACCTTTTTGCTATGTTACGCATTAGGCTATTTAGAAAATGCGATCCCTGATCTGTTAGAATAGCTTTTGGCGCTCCGAAGACGCATATTAGTTCATTGGTGAACGCGTCAGCTACGTCGATTGCGTTAGCGTGTTGCAGAGGGATTGCTAAGGAATATTTTGTTAAAAGATCTTGTATGGTAAGTATATATTTGTTATTAGTCCGTGTGACGGGTAACGGTCCCATAATGTCCATCGAGATTTTATCGAAGGCTGTGCCAGGAGTGTCCGTTAGAACCATGGGTTGTCTGGTCTTTACGCGGACTAATTTTTTTAGTTGGCAAGGGCGACAGTTTTTTATAAAAATTTGAATGTCATTTTTCATACCGTTCCATTGGTAGCGTTTCTTTATACGTTGGTATGTTTTTGTGATGCCTTTATGGCCACCGATCGCTGAATTATGATTTTCGGCGATAATGTTTTCTCTCTCGGTTTTTTGGGGAATAGATATTTCGTTATTACAAATGAATATTTTTACATTAATTTCGCTTAGAATGCGCGTTAGTAAAGAGTGTACCGCGTTCCAGGGGACGTTGTCGATATCGCCTCTGGCTAATGAGATAGAAGACAGTTCCAATTCTCTGACGACATCCAACAGCGATTGTAATGATTCTTGTAGTATCTCTTTTTCGGTAATTCCCGATTCGCGTTCTTTGACGACTAACGATATAATTTGGCGATTTCCGTCGCGGTTTACCTTTGCCCTGGCTAGAGCTGCTCCTCTAATCATGGGCAAAGATTTGTTCTCTTGGAGCATGCGAGCTCCAAGGTCGATTGGTATACCCTGTTGTGTGACAAAAACGACTAGGTTATCCTTACGCGTGACGAAATTATCTGGGATCGATATAACTTGCGGTCCGATTTTAGTTCTTTGCACGAATCGATCATTTATATTATCGAAAATAGGGGTGTCGTCGCTAGGATCGGAACTGTTGTCGCTCTCAGTCTCGCTTATTTCGCCGGTTTCGTCATTGTTAATATCGTCGTTGCTGATATCGGTTTTGTTAGAAGATCGCGTGTTTGGTGGGTCGTCTGTATCGTCGCTTTCCGTTTGCTGCGACGATCTTCCGATTTGTTGCGGCGTTTCGACGGATCGCCTTTTTTTTGGGTTAAATAGTGATTCCTCGGAACTGGAGAGTTCTCGGGTTTGTTCAAGAGGTAGGATTTGCTTTATCACGTTTAGGTTAGCAGGTTGGATTGGGTTTCGGGAAAGTGCATCGGCGTTATCGTTAATTTTTCCCGGCTTATATACTACGCTATATTCGTATTCCGCAAGTTTTAAGCGCCATCGGATGAGCCGTGAGGTGGGGTCCGTTACGGAATGCATCCACACCAGCGGTCTATGATCCGTAACTAGTGTAAACTTTCGTCCATATATATAAGGACGGAAGTAATTGACGCAATAGACGATAGCTAGTAGTTCCTTTTCGATTGTTGAATAATTTTTTTCTGCGCTATTCAAAAGACGAGATGTATAAGTAATGGGTAGGTCTTTGCCGATTTCCCCCTGGCTCAAGACTCCTCCGATAGCGTAACCGGAAGCGTCTGTTGTGACGACGAAAGGTCGCGTAAAATCGGGAAATTGGAGAATGGGCTTAGAGCATAATGCGTCGCGGAGTTTTGTAAAACTCTTTTCTTGGTCGTTTTCCCAAACAAATGCTTTGTCTTTCTTTAGCAAGTCTGTAAGGGGCCGTGCAATTTTAGAAAAATCCGGGATAAATCTACGATAGTATCCAGCAAGGCCAAGGAATTGTTTAATATTTTTCGCGTTGCGGGGCCTGGGGAATTCCTTTACCGCGATTACTTTAGATGGGTCTGGTTTTACCCCATCGCTGCTAATTATGTGGCCCAAATATCCGACTTCCTTGCGCAGAAATTCGCATTTGTCTGGTTGGAGCTTCAAGTTAGCCTTGCGTAATCTCTCGGCTAGTTTGTTGAACTTGATTTCGTGTTCCCGGAGTGAGCTGGCGTACAATACGATATCGTCAAGATAAACGAAAAGTTCGATTCCTTGTAGTCCGCATAGAACCTGATCCATGAGTCGTTGGAACGTCGCTGGGGCGTTTTTTAAGCCGAACGGCATTCGCTTGAACTCGTAATGTCCATGCGGTGTCGAGAATGCAGTTTTTTGCGCGTGCGACTCGTGCATCGGTATTTGGTGGAATCCGGACGCGAGGTCGAATACACTAAAGTATTTTGCGCTGCCTAGCTGATCGAGAATTTCTGTTATGTTCGGCAAAGGATACGCGTCGCCTATCGTCTTTTCGTTTAGTGCTCGATAGTCCACGACCATTCTCCAACGCTTGTTTCCCTTCGAATCGAGTTTCTTAGGTACTATCCACAAGGGTGAATTGTACGGTGATTCCGAATGTTTAATTACATCGTTGTTTAGTAATTCTTTTATTTGCTTGTCAATTTCCTCCTTGTGGATTGGAGGGAAACGATATTGTTTGGTATGTATGGGTTGATCGTCGGCTGTCGTAATTTTGTGAGATAGCAACCCTGTATACCCTAGCTTCTTGTTTGGCAGGTGAAACAAGTCGCTGTACGTTTCTATTAGGTTAGTTACATGGTTAGTTTCTTCTTTGTTCAGATGGTCGAGACGAAGGAGGTCCCGGATAGTTGATTTCTGTTCAACAGAGGATAACTCTGTGGTTGAGGAAATAGAAAGGATTTGGTTTGATGACCCTAAGGTTGCATCGGATTCGCTTCCGCTAGAGATTTGTTCTATTTCCTGGAGGTCTATCGTAGGGACCACTAACTCGCGGTCTGTATCACTAGCATTGATTGCGTGGAGGTATGCCCTTCCACCGTGATTAGTGACTATCGCTTCTCCGAGGAATACGTTTTCGCAGACGCTAAGACGCGGGACGTATCCTACTGCGACGTCGGAATTTTGTACGTTGACGTAGAACGTTGAGCGCGATCGAGCAGGTACTACTATAGGTTCGCGCTGGGAGAAAGGAAGTTGAATATTTCGCCAGTACACTGACCCTTCCTTGAGATTAATGCTGCTAGCATTTTGGAGGAAGTCGGATCCTAGGATCCCTTCTTGAAGGATTGGGAAATTATTTGGTACCGCGTGGAGATAGAGGGGATAACCCATGTACACGATTTCGGCGGACCCGAGTGTTTTTATCTTCTCGTTTGTTATACCGCTAAGGTACAACGTGTCATCTTGACGAATTTTAACCTCGGGATGTAGATTTCGAATTTTAATGAGATTAGGGGCTGCCCCCGTATCTATCATAAATGTTGTTTCTTGTAAAAGTCCGTCAGCAATTAAGGCGACGGTGGGCGCGTGTGAATGACCGGGTAAATTTAATGTTGCGATTCTGGCTTCTCGGTACTCGTTCCTTCGACTAGATTTATCGGACGGGTCGTTTGGGGAGAAGCCCTTTGGTGAAGTGTACCCGACCTTCCCGCAGGGCTCGATGCGTTTCCCGTCTCATTCTTCCGCGCGTTATTATTGTATTCGCGTTTTCTACACTCCTCGATTTCGTGTCCATTGTTTTTACAATAGCGACACCATTTGTTAAGGCGGTCATTTTGACGAAGAAGAGCATTATTAGAGTTCGCGTTATTATAGGTTTGCCGTCTATCGTTGTAGGCTGGACGATCCTCTCCTTCTCGCGTTACAGGGGGTCTCGCGTAATTGTTACGCGATAAATTATTCGGATAACGCTCTCGAGAATAATTTCCATTGCGCGGAATAGTATCAGTTTGCGCCTGGCGTGTATATTCATTACGTGGGGGGTCCGGTTCGCGACGGTCGCGCGGCTTATTTCGATCTCTGTCCAGCTCCTCTCTCTTTGCAAGTTCCTTTGCCCTTGCAAATGCCTCAAACGGTACGGAGAAAAGGCGTCTATCCATCTGCAGTCTGTACTGAAGAGGTAGACCGTCACAGAATGATCGTGCCGTGAGTTCGTCGATTTCGAGAGCAATTTCGTCGTTCACATTTCCCGTTGTACGGCGCTTGGCATCTAGGATCGCGGATCTGAGTTCCTTAACACGACTAATGTAATCTAACATATGCTCGTGTGGTTTCAAGTACACCGTACTAAGTTCTCCTTTATATTGATCGATTGTTTTCGCGGAGCCAAAAGCGTTATTGAGTAGGTCTATTAATTGTACGACACTTTCGCAAGGTTCGTCCTCGACGGCGTAATAGGCGCGTCCACGAAGTTTAGTTTTTAGCAGAGCAGTGAGGTTCCGCTCCGAGGAAGGAGGAATAATTTCCCGAGCGCGACGACATGCTCGCGTGAATTGCCCTAGTGGTACGTTATATCCGTCGAAAAAAGGTACAGATTCCGTTGCTTCGCGAAATGAGACCTTGGGGAGTTGAGGCGACTCCATATGTGGGCCGGGTTGCCCGTTTGAATCGTCGAGGGACAATAAGGGTTGTCCAGAGAGCCGTAGAGACGGACTGGTCTCTCTGCGGAGACGAGCTACTTCCCGGCGCAATTCCTCCATTTCAGCGAGGATGCTATCTTTTAACGCCGTCATTTCTCGAGGAGCGGCGTCCTCCGACGCTTTTTGCATTATTTCTCTAAGGGTTTCCAACTCGCGCTCTCTCTTATCCTGCTTTTTACGTTGGTCGGTTAGGTAGGCGGCTTCGTCTTTCAAACTATTTTCTTTAGACCTTAACGCGGCTTCCCTAGTCTTTAGTCTAGTCTGAGTTTCGGCTAACTCGGTTTCTCGTTGTTTTAGTTTCAACTGAATTTCAGCTAACTCTGCTTCGGAAAACTCTTTCCTCGTTCCCTCCTTTTCTACCGAATCTTCCCTTTCTCCTTGTTTCCGGCGCGTGTCAACCATAGCTCGGAAATTACTTATCCCACCGCTGTCACCAATTTTGTTACGTCCCGTTCGCAGTCGCGGCGTGTTATTCGCGAGTGTATGATTCGCGTTGCACGTACTCGAACTATTGCGCGAGACAACGTCGTATTACGGAAATTTTTCCGGGGATACCCACGACGAAGGGTTTTCCGACAAAGGTTGCACGATGCGGAGGAAAGGGAAAGAATGTGTTACCCTTAAAGTAGCAGTTACGGCGTGGAGCCTATCTGTAATTCTACAGTTATGATCGTGGTTCCGTCTTCTATCCTCGCCGGGACCCTATCTGGGTTACGCGAGTAGTCTTCGTATACAGACTCGCAAAGTTCGCATAGGTCACCCGCCCGTGAGAGGGTGAGGCGGTTGCTGCAAGTTCCGCAAACTATCCCAACTAATAATCCACCTATGGTTAGGCTATGTTTCCGGATCCGCGTCCAGAACAATTGAGAAGTTCGAGGTAACGCGGCGAAGCATGAAAGACAAAGAGCGGCTTTAGTTTCAAAATGGATGTACCCGATACCGACTTGACAGTAATACGGAGGCTCGAGAGGTATTAGGAGATTAACTCCTGGAAGAGGGGTTACACCTCTAAAGGGGATTGGGCACATCTATACTTGCCACGTTAGTTGTATTAAAAGATCATGCGTTTTTCGCTCGTAGATGGTTGATGAGACCGGGCGTTGTCGAGAGGTCGGTAAATGTCGGTAAAGTGAGTCGATGTGGCGTCGGTATAACGTCGGCAACTATCGGTAACGATCGTCGGTAAAGGCCGTCGGTATAAGCCGGTGGTAAATCGTTGGTAAGATCGTCGATAAAAGAACGTACGTCGGTATACTGTTGGTAAATCGAGAGTGTTCTTAATAGTTTATTGGTTAAATGACTACTTTGTTGTACGGATTTACGAAGTTATTTCCTGAGACACGAAGATTTTTAAAAGATTGAATTATTTGCGTTTTTCCGTGTTAGAAGTTCGAGAGTTGTACCGTGTGCAGTGGACGACCCTAGTTTTATAGCCTGACCCTTTTTTTATAGCTTCCGCAGTGACGATGGAAAAGAGGAAAAATGCGTCGGAGATTTTTCTAGAATGTTCTCTTCCACGTGGTAAAACCGTCTCTGAATTTGCTAACACGCGCGATTCCTCAGGTTAACATGAATTTCACTTACCTTTAGTAGCACTTTCTTGATCGTGTCGGCTCGTACTTGGAGGTAGTGCGTGCGGCGAGGGTCGTTCACTGGGATGTTTGGCGGCGGCAGGCGTCGTGGTTGGAACGTTATTGGTATGCACTTCCACTGTAGGAGTTCGTCGCTCTTATTATTTTTAATGTTGAAAATGTCCTCGTATTCAGGGTCGGCCTGATACTCCACTCCGAGAAATTGAGAGTATTCCTCGGTCGCTGATTCACGATAGAGTCGGTTTAGTTTTCGTAGTTGATTCTTCCTTCCCGCGCGTCGCGTCTTAGGCATATTGAATTTGATGCATCCTCTGAATGATTACTCAAATAAGGAGGGTTGATATGCGGCGGACCTCACTATCAATTCCTTATTTTGGCAAATGCTGAGAATGTTAATTCTAACTGTGATGAGCGGTGGTCCGCTCCAAAACAGTTTAAATTATTCTGAATTCAAATGCCGTATGACAGATTTAAACGCTGTCGTATTTTATCACGGGAGTGGAAGTTTTGAGGAGTACTGAACACTAGTTTTCACACATGAATACACTGATTTATTCGTATAGTAGTACAGGATTTGAAACTAGAACTTAGAATTTAGACTTAGACTTAGAATTTAGATTTTAGAGTTAGGATATTATACTTAGAGTTAGAATTTTAGAATTAGAGTTAGAATTTGGACTCAGAGTTAGAATTTAGAAGTGCGACTGTACTGTTCGGTGTCGCGCAGAGAACTGACGAAATTCGGGACTGTTCTGAGGTCCTTCGTTTCGGCGGCTCGGGCCTGCGGCGGCCTGGAGAGGGGGAACTCTCCGGAGTAGGGGCTCTCACCGTGGTGGGAGACCCTTAGGCGCTACGAAGCGCCACGCTTAGTTTCTAGGCGGAGTTAAGCGTCATGGCCGGCTTTGGCGCGTTTTTCAAATAATGTTTGATAGTTTTAGGATTTATTTCTTATAGATGGAAAAAAAATTTACATACCCTGACATATTAATGAAGCCGGACGTGACACGAGCGCCTGTCCAACGCTCTACCAGCTGTGCAGGACTGGTGCCCGAGCTGATACGCTGCTCACCCGTCGAGGCCCGAGAGCCCCTAACCAGCATGCGGCTTCAACCACTACCCCCACGAGTCCGACCTCAATTGCCGGGACGAGGGACGAATCCCCCTGGGCAATTCGACTCCCGTGGTACCAGTCAAGATCACTGGTTGGATCTTCGTGGCCGAGACCACTCCCAGCTTTCGGAGGCCTACACCTCCCAGGCAGTGGTCGGCCTATGTTCCTCGGGAACATCGGCTTCTCTTATCCTCTTTTCAGCATCGCCCTCCTTCTCTGAAATACAATCTTCGCATACACACCAACACTTTCATACCTTTCCTTACATTCCAACATGCGACTCACATCCACACTGCCATTCTCTCGCACAATCACACCCCACTCACTCAGGTTCCTCACATCACCATACATTGGACACTCAACCAACACATGCTTTTAATTCTCTTTCTCCGCTCCGCATGCACAGCTCTCACTCTCAGACAGACCACGCTTATACAGGAATTCATTCAAACTTCCATGCCCTGTCAGGATATAGCCCAGGCTCAAGCTAGGCTCGAACTCTCGGCACTCACCCGCGAACCTTACATTCTTTATAAATTCATACGTCACTCTTCCTTTCTCGCACTTATTCCATCTATTCTGCCACATCTCATACAGCCTTTCACTCACCAATTCCATACATCCTTCCACACCTCTCTCACGCAAGTCACTATCATTCACTACATCATACTCACTCATACTAATTCCCTTTCTCACCTTATACAACATTCCTCTTCTCACGCACTCCAGGTCCCACGGCAAGCCACCCATAAGGACTTGCATGGCCGCCGTAGAGACCTACATACATTCAGACACGCACTCAACACCACTCGCTGGCACCTATTTATGAGCTCCCTCGCATATTCAAATCTCATCACTCCATACCATACACTCGCTCCATACATCACACACGACATGAACAGACCTTTATACAACACAGTCACAGCTTTCTTTCGCAAACCCCACTCACTTCTCAACACGCGTCTTAATTTTCCCACCACATTCATACATTTCTTTCTTAGACACTCCAGATGCAACCTGTAGTTCATCCTTTTACTCACACAAACACCCTGATATTTCACGCTCCTCGCATACCTCACGCATCTATCATTCACTCGTACATTGGGAGGCCTCGTCCCAGCCATACTACCTTTCATCAACATCATCACAGTCTTGTTCTCAGACACACTCACACCTACTTTCACTCCCCATTTGTACACCATTCTCATCCACTTAGTACCCTTTCTCTCCAACTCCGCTCGGCTCTGTCCTTCGACGACCAACAACAAGTCATCCGCGTACGCAACCACTTTACATTCACTCTCACGCAGCCGCCACAACAGTTCATCCATCATTAGGTTCCATATAAATGGATCACAGATGGAGCCCTGCGGGCAGCCACGCTTTACGTCTTTCCACACTGTGTCACACGCACCCATCATGCATACACGCCTGCCGCTAAAATAGCTCTTCCATAATTCAATTTCTTCACATTCAACCTCACGCAATTTCTCGATCACACATTCCCACTCTAGGTTATCAAACGCTCCTTTGAAGTCCACGAACACTCCTAACACATACTTTCTCTCCGACCCATTCACCCAGTCATGCACTCGATTCCATGCATCCTCGGTTGACCGATTCCTTACGAATCCGTACTGGTGTTACGTCTCGTGGGGTCCCGGCTGCGAAAATTTGAATGCAGAGCTCGGCTTTTTCCACGAGACACGATCGCTATTACGGGTACGCGAATCTATGCGATTCTCCCCGGGGATACCCGCGATCTGAGGTTATTCGCGCTGGAACTGAGGTGATCGGATTATTGCGTGGGACCTACCTGTGACTCTACTGTAATAAAGATAGCTTCGTCGATTGCTCTATGCGAAACGTCGTTGGGGTTGCGTAAGTAATCTTCGTACGTAAACTGACAAAGCTCGCACAAATCACCGATTCGCGTGAGGGTAAGTCGGAAGTTGCAGACTCCGCAATTTATTCCGATATGTGTTCCGCCTATGATTAGAGTATGCTTCCGAATCCTTGTCCAAAGTAATTTCGAGACTCTAGGTAAGGTGGAGTAGCATGAAATGCAGAGAGCTGCCTTAGTCTCAAAATGGATGTACCCGACACCAACTTGGCAATAGAATAAGGGTTCAAACGGTACAAAGAGATTAACTTCTGGAGGAGGAGTTATACCTCTAAGGGTGAGTGGGCACATTTGTGCGTAATTGCATTGATAATGCGTCATTCGCTCGTAGATCTTCGGTGAACCCGGCAGTTATCGAGAAGTTAGTAGTCGTCGGCAAAACCGTCGGTAATTGTTCAGTAAAACACTGGTAAGGTGCCAGTAAGGTGTCGATAACCCGTTGGTAAAAGAACGTATGTCGGTATATCGTCCGTAATGTCGGTAAAAGAACGTATGTTGGTATATTGTCGATAACGTCGGTAAAAGAACGTATGTCGGTATATCGTCGGTAATGTTGGTAAATCGAAAGTGTTCTCAATTGATTATTGTTTAAATGACTACTTTGTTGTACGGATTTACGAAGTTATTTCTTGAGACACAAGATTTTTAAGAGATTGAACTATTTGCGTTTTTCCGTGTTAGAATTCCGAGGGTGGCACCGCATGTGGTGGTCGACCCTAGTTTTATAGCCCGACCTTTTTTTTTATAGCTTCCGCAGTGACGATGGAAAAGAGGAAAAATGCGTCGGAGATTTTTCTAGAATGTTCTCTTCCACGTGGTAGAAGCGTCTCTGAATTTGCTAACACGCGCGATTCCTTAGGTTAACGTGAATTTCACTTACCTTTAGTAGCACTTTCTTGATCGTGTCGGCTCGTACTTGGAGGTAGTGCGTGCGGCGAGGGTCGTTCACTGGGATGTTTGGCGGCGGCAGGCGTCGTGGTTGGAACGTTATTGGTATGCACTTCCACTGTAGGAGTTCGTCGTTGTTATTATTTTTAATGTTGAAAATGTTCTCGTATTCAGGATCGGCCTGATATTCCACTCCGAGGAATTGAGAATATTCCTCGGTCGCTGATTCGCGATAAAGTCGGTTTAGTTTTCGTAATTGATTCTTCCTTCCTGCGCGTCGGGTCTTAGGCATATTGAATTTGATGCATCCTCTGAATGATTACTCAAATAAGGAGGGTTGATATGCGGCGGACCTCACTATCAATTCCTTATTTTGGCAAATGCTGAGAATGTTAATTCTGACTGTGATGAGCGGTGGTCCGCTCCAAACACAGTTTGAATTATTCTGAATTCAAACGCCGTATGACAAATTTAAACGCTATCGTATTTTATCACGGGAGTGGAAGTTTTGAAGAATACTGAACACTAGTTTTCACACATGAATACACTGATTTATTCGTATAGTAGTACAAAATTCGAGACTAAAACTTAGAATTAGAATTTAGATTTAGACTTAGAATTTAGAGTTAGAATATTATACTTAGAGTTAGAATTTTAGAATTAGAGTTAGGATTTAGAATTTGGACTTAGAGTTAGAATTTAGGAGTGCGACTATACTGTTCGGTGTCGCGCAGAGAACTGCCGAAATTCGGGACTGCTCTGAGGTCCTTCGTTTCGGCGGCTCGGGCCTGCGGCGGCCTGGAGAGGGGGAACTCTCCGGAGTAGGGGCTCTCACCGTGGTGGGAGAACCTTAGGCGCTACGAAGCGCCACGCTTAGTTTCTAGGCGGAGTTAAGCGTCATGGCCGGCTTTGGCGCGCTTTTCAAATAGCGTTTAAGGAACTTGGAGTAAACGAAAAAATTTATACGGCCGGACGTGACACCTCCCCCCTTAAAATAAAAATGTTGGAATTTAATGTTCCAACATTTTGGACTTAGTTTTCTATGCGCTACGATTAGGTTCTTAACTTAACATTGGTTATGTAAATATTTATTTAGTTCGCCGTAATCTTTCATTGGGGGAACACTCGTAGGGTGAGTTTTTGCACACACTTTGCCACAGTCTGATTCGTTAATCGAAGGGGTTTGTTGTGTGGGCAGGGTTAAGGGTGTTTCTTCTTCGTTCGTTGGAGGGGGTTTCAGGTGTTCTCGTCCGTTGTCCTGTTCTCCGTCCGCTGATCTACCAAGGTGTAGGAGGACGTTGGTCACCGAGGTCCAAATGGCTCCGAGTAGATGTAGACTCCATCCGTACACCGAGTGGAGTGCGTACCCATGGATCAGGGTGTCGATTATTAATTTTATCAACCGTACGGTAACGAAGATGCCAAGTACTCCGGCGCTGGCGGATCCGAAGCTTATAAATCCCTTCCATAGCCTGGCTCCGGTATTTTCCGCTATTCGGTCGAGAGATTTCTCGTCTAATAAATTCAGCAAGGAGAAACTGCCTGTAGGAATTTCCTGTCCCATTGCTCCCCTGGCGATTGTGTGGAGCATGGAGGGTTTTTCCACGGGGAACATGATATGGTCGCGAAGACGATCAAGATCTTCGTTCGTATAGATACCACTGGAAGCGAGTGAATCCGGGCTTACGTACTTCCATGAGGGTTTGGTTAGAGGCCTGATAGTAGGCGGTGCCACCGATTCCACGGGTTTCGGTGTTAGTCTATACCAGGTGTTGTGTATTTGGTATAGAGTTCGTAATAGTTCATTGCAATCCCTCGATGTTCCGGCTTTAGTAAGTATCTTCGATCTTGGTAAGAGGAAGAGTGACTTATTTTGATGAGTGACGGGGAGTTCGTTGTAGCACTCCTCGGTAGGTCGTAGGCGGCATTTGACAGGTATACATTTGATGAGGTGTATAACTTCACCTGCAGTTATGGCGGTATAACCTGGAGATTTCTGTTACGTCTCGTGGGGTCGCGGCTGCGAAAATTTGAATGCAGAGCTCGGCTTTTTCCACGAGACACGATCGCTATTACGGGTATGCGAATCTATGCGATTCTCCCCGGGGATACCCGCGATCTGAAGTTATTCGCGCTGGAACTGAGGTGATCGGATTATTGCGAGGGACCTACCTGTGACTCTACTGTAATAAAGATAGCTTCGTCGATTGCTCTATGCGGAACGTCGTTGGGGTTGCGTAAGTAATCTTCGTACGTAAACTGACAAAGCTCGCACAAATCACCGATTCGCGTGAGGGTAAGTCGGAAGTTGCAGACTCCGCAATTTATTCCGATAGGTGTTCCGCCTATGATTAGAGTATGCTTCCGAATCCTTGTCCAAAGTAATTTCGAGACTCTAGGTAAGGTGGAGTAGCATGAAATGCAGAGAGCTGCCTTAGTCTCAAAATGGATGTACCCGACACCAACTTGGCAATAGAATAAGGGTTCAAACGGTACGAAGAGATTAACTTCTGGAGGAGGAGTTATACCTCTAAGGGTGAGTGGGCACATTTGTGTTTGTTGCGTAATCGAATTGATAATGCGTCATTCGCTCGTAGATCTTCGGTGAACCCGGCAGTTATCGAAAAGTTAGTAGTCGTCGGCAAAACCGTCGGTAATTGTTCAGTAAAACACTGGTAAGGTGCCAGTAAGGTGTCGATAACCCGTTGGTAAAAGAACGTATGTCGGTATATCGTCCGTAATGTCGGTAAAAGAACGTATGTTGGTATATTGTCGATAACGTCGGTAAAAGAACGTATGTCGGTATATCGTCGGTAATGTTGGTAAATCGAAAGTGTTCTCAATTGATTATTGTTTAAATGACTACCTTGTTGTACGGATTTACGAAGTTATTTTTTGAGACACAAGATTTTTAAGAGATTGAACTATTTGCGTTTTTCCGTGTTAGAATTCCGAGAGTGGCACCGCATGTGGTGGTCGACCCTAGTTTTATAGCCCGACCTTTTTTTTATAGCTTCCGCAGTGACGATGGAAAAGAGGAAAAATGCGTCCGAGATTTTTCTAGTATGTTCTCTTCCACGTGGTAGAAGCGTCTCTGAATTTGCTAACACGCGCGATTCCTTAGGTTAACGTGAATTTCACTTACCTTTAGTAGCACTTTCTTGATCGTGTCGGCTCGTACTTGGAGGTAGTGGGTACGGCGAGGGTCGTTCACTGGGATGTTTGGCGGCGGCAGGCGTCGTGGTTGGAACGTTATTGGTATCCACTTCCACTGTAGGAGTTCGTCGTTGTTATTATTTTTAATGTTGAAAATGTTCTCGTATTCAGGATCGGCCTGATATTCCACTCCGAGGAATTGAGAATATTCCTCGGTCGCTGATTCGCGATAAAGTCGGTTTAGTTTTCGTAATTGATTCTTCCTTCCTGCGCGTCGCGTCTTAGGCATATTGAATTTGATGCATCCTCTGAATGATTACTCAAATAAGGAGGGTTGATATGCGGCGGACCTCACTATCAATTCCTTATTTTGGCAAATGCTGAGAATGTTAATTCTGACTGTGATGAGCGGTGGTCCGCTCCAAACACAGTTTGAATTATTCTGAATTCAAACGCCGTATGACAAATTTAAACGCTATCGTATTTTATCACGGGAGTGGAAGTTTTGAAGAATACTGAACACTAGTTTTCACACATGAATACACTGATTTATTCGTATAGTAGTACAAAATTCGAGACTAAAACTTAGAATTAGAATTTAGATTTAGACTTAGAATTTAGAGTTAGAATATTATACTTAGAGTTAGAATTTTAGAATTAGAGTTAGGATTTAGAATTTGGACTTAGAGTTAGAATTTAGGAGTGCGACTATACTGTTCGGTGTCGCGCAGAGAACTGCCAAAATTCGGGACTGCTCTGAGGTCCTTCGTTTCGGCGGCTCGGGCCTGCGGCGGCCTGGAGAGGGGGAACTCTCCGGAGTAGGGGCTCTCACCGTGGTGGGAGATCCTTAGGCGCTACGAAGCGCCACGCTTAGTTTCTAGGCGGAGTTAAGCGTCATGGCCGGCTTGGCGCGCTTTTCAAATAGCGTTTAAGGAACTTGGAGTAAACGAAAATATTTATACGGCCGGACGTGACACCTCCCCCCTTAAAATAAAAATGTTGGAATTTAATGTTCCAACATTTTGGACTTAGTTTTCTAAGCGCTACGATTAGGTTCTTAACTTAACATTGATTATGTAAATATTTATTTAGTTCGCCGTAATCTTTCATTGGGGGAACACTCGTAGGGTGAGTTTTTGCACACACTTTGCCACTGTCTGATTCGTTAATCGAAGGGGTTTGTTGTGTGGGCAGGGTTAAGGGTGTTTCTTCTTCGTTCGTTGGAGGGGGTTTCTGGTGTAGCAGTTCTCGTCCGTTGTCCTGTTCTCCGTCCGCTGATCTACCAAGGTGTAGGAGAACGTTGGTCACCGAGGTCCAAATGGCTCCGAGTAGATGTAGACTCCATCCGTACACCGAGTGGAGTGCGTACCCATGGATCAGGGTGTCGATTATTAATTTTATCAACCGTACGGTAACGAAGATGCCAAGTACTCCGGCGCTGGCGGATCCGAAGCTTATAAATCCCTTCCATAGCCTGGCTCCGGTATTTTCCGCTATTCGGTCGAGAGATTTCTCGTCTAATAAATTTAGCAAGGAGAAACTGCCTGTAGGAATTTCCTGTCCCATTGCTCCCCTGGCGATTGTGTGGAGCATGGAGGGTTTTTCCACGGGGAACATGATATGGTCGCGAAGACGATCAAGATCTTCGTTCGTATAGATACCACTGGAAGCGAGTGAATCCGGGCTTACGTACTTCCATGAGGGTTTGGTTAGAGGCCTGATAGTAGGCGGTGCCACCGATTCCACGGGTTTCGGTGTTAGTCTATACCAGGTGTTGTGTATTTGGTATAGAGTTGGTAATAGTTCATTGCAATCCCTCGATGTTCCGGCTTTAGTAAGTATCTTCGATCTTGGTAAGAGGAAGAGTGACTTATTTTGATGAGTGACGGGGAGTTCGTTGTAGCACTCCTCGGTAGGTCGTAGGCGGCATTTGACAGGTATACATTTGATGAGGTGTATAACTTCACCTGCAGTTATGGCGGTATAACCTGGAGACTTCATTATTCGATGCGCCATTTCGTCAGGTGCTATGCTTGCTAGAGAAAGTGCGTTGAGGAGGATCTGCCTTTCCAGTGCACATTTTTGCTCCATAATATCCTTGTATAGTTGGGTTAGCTGGGTTTTCAGGTGTTTCTCGACGTATATAAATTTTGAATTCACATATGTGAAGATGTCGAGGTTGTCGATTCTGACCTTGGAACGGCTTTTGAATATCCGTTCGGGCCTCGTTTCGAGGATACACAGCTTGGGATGTTCCGTTCGCCAAAGGTTGTATCCGCATACGTTGGTCTCGGTTGTCCTTGCTAATGCGAAGGTTGTGTCACGCGCCGTGACTGTATAAATCGTTGGCGCTTCCTCTTGGGGAGTGCTGGGCGACAATCGATATGCTATTCCTTCGTAGAGAACATCGTATCGTCCAAAGTGACAGTTGTCAATTGGCAGGATTGTCCAGAAGGTGGAGGCGCCGTCGGCATCAATGCATTCGCCTGTCGTTACGGGACAGCGAGTGCCGGATGGAAGTATTACTTCATTGTTATTGTATCCAACGGGCAGCTCCAATTGTCGTATCGTGATTCGTACTGAGGCTTGCACGATCACGTCGTCCCATGAACCGTATGCGTCGCTGAACTGGGTGCCGCTGCATTTTCCGTCTGTCTTAACTGATCCTGCGAGTGTCATTGCTCTTAGGTTTGTTGCATTTGGCTTTATCCCAGTAATGTGCTGGTTAACTCCTAGGGATATGGTCCCTGTTTCGTGCAATTTTCGGCATGTATCTGCCGATATTTCGTGGATATACTCCTGTCTTCCGTTCTGCACCGCTGCTATATGAGAGTGCATTCCGCAGTAAAATATAGTCCGGTCTATTTCGATTTTGCATTGGTAGGCAGGAGTATGCACGAATTCACTGAGTTGGAGTAGTTGTATATAGACTTCCTCCTTCTTAGGTTCGATGCTGTTGGTTTTACACTCTTCGATATCTAAGAGGGAGAGTGTTGTGATGTTCAGGCCCCGTCCTCCACAGTCGTATCCGATTAGTCCGCTGGATAGTGGGGTCAGGAAGGCCATGCCCAGGATAATTGCGAGAGTCCTCATCTTAGCGTGGTTGGTTGATTACTGGCCCGTCCTCCGTTGGGGCGTCCGAGATATATTCGTCTTCGGAGTGGGGGTCTTCAAGGGTGGGAGCTTGATGTGGTGGGGGCATTAACTTGTCCATATGTACGGTTTTAGTCTTACTATTGCTTATAGCTAACTTAACGTTATTTTTACCTAGTATCTTTATTATCCTATAGGGACCTGTATATTGGTCTCCTAATTTCCCTTTGTTAGGTTCCTTAAGTAAATAAACGCTATCGTTAATCTTAAATTTACGCGTATTGATTTTCTTATCGTAGTATTTCTTACTTCTATTCTTAGCATTATTTAAGTTTTCGCGTGCGGCTGTTTGGGAATCGCGCAATTTGTTGAATAATGTGGTTAAATATTGTGTATAGCTTTCGTTAGTCGTGCTTTCGATGTCCGGGTCGCTCGAGGGGACCCGCGCGATTTTCCCGAAAATGAGTTCGTACGGAGTATATTTTGTACCCTCATGTACGCTCGTATTATACGAAAACGATGCTAGTTTTAAAATTTGATCCCATTCACTATTTTTATCAACAAATTGCTTCAAATATTCCCAGAGTACCTGGTGTGATCGTTCTACCGATCCGTTCGCTTGTGGTCTGTACGCTGTGGTCTTACATTGCTTGATTTTAAATTTTCGGGCTACTGTCCTCATGAGGCTGTTTATAAAGTGTGAGCCCTGGTCGGTGAGGATCGCTTTTGGCGCGCCGAATGTACAAATAAGGTCGTTAGTAAATGCTTCTGCTACTTGTATCGCTCCTGCTTGTCGGAGTGGGATCGCAAGGGAGTATTTGGTTAGCAGGTCCTGTATAGTTAGGATGTACGTATTGTTTTGTTTCGTGGTTGGGAGGGGACCCATTATATCCATGGAGACCTTTTCGAAGGCCGAATCGGGGGTGTCGGTTAGGATCATTGGTTGCTTGGTTTTTACGCGAACCAATTTCTTTAATTGACACGCGCGGCAATTTTTGACGAAATTTTGGACATCAGTTTTTATACCGCTCCAAGTGTAGCGTTTTTTAATCCTATTGTAAGTTTTGGTGATGCCCTTGTGTCCTGCTACCGCGGAACAATGATTTTCGGCGAGAATTTGTTCCCTTTGGTCCTTCCCGGGGACCGTTATGTCGTTCGTACAAATAAATATTCTTATGTCGATTTCGTCTAGTATTTTAATTAAGAGGTTATATATCGTATTCCAATCTACATTGTCAACGTTGCCTTTACTGATCGAGATCGATTGCAAGCCCAATTCTCGGATAACGTCTAGTAGCGAGTGTATTGCTTCTTTTATTATTTCCTTTTCGGTAACGCCGGAAATCCTCTCCTTTACCGCGAGAGAAATTACGCGTCGGGTGCCCTCGCGACTTACCCTTGCCCTGCCCAAAGCTGCATCTCTGGTCATCGGCAAGGAGTTCGCTACTTGCAATATTTGGGCTCCCTTGTCGATCGGTGTTCCTTGTTGCGTTATGAAAATGACAAGGTTATCTTTTCGGGTCGCGAAATTGTCCGGGATATTTATCACGCGGGGCCTCACGGCGGCCCGTGGAATGAAAGGACTGTTTACGTTTATGAATAACTCCTCGCTACTGGAACTGGAGTTGCTATCGGTTTCGTTTTCCGAGTCGCTGTCCTCGCTGGAACTAGGGGGCGAGTTTGTTTCCTCTGATTTCGAATTATCGGGGGTCGGTGAGGGACGCTGTTCGCCGCAATCCAGCTTGTTTGTGATTCGTGGAGTTTTTGCGCCTCGCTTCTTCTTGGCGGGGAATAGGGATTCATTGGAGTCGGACAATCTTTGTATTTGTGAGAGAGGGAGGACTCGTTCGACTTCGGGCATAGGGTCTGGGGTAGGATTTCGCGAGAGGGCGTCTGCATTGGCGTTTATTTTTCCTGCTTTGTATAATACCTCATACTCGTATTCTAATAGTTTTAGACGCCATCGGACAAGACGGGAAGATGGGTCTTTTACTGAATGTAGCCACACCAAAGGTTTGTGATCCGTGACCAATTTAAACTTCTTACCGTATATGTAAGGCCTGAAGAAATTTACGCTGTAAACTATTGCTAATAGTTCCTTTTCTATAGTCGAATAGTTTCGCTCGGCCTTATTTAGTAACCTGGAGGTGTAGGCTATAGGGAGGTCTTTTCCAATCGGCCCTTGGCTCAGGACACCGCCTATTGCATATCCGGATGCGTCGGTAGTTATAACGAAAGGTTTCGTAAAATCCGGATACTGTAGTATCGGTTCTTTGCACAATGCATCGCGGAGGTGCGTAAAGGCTGTCTCCTGTTCCTTATGCCAAACAAAGGTCTCATCCTTTTTCAGCAGATCGGTAAGCGGGCGCGCTATTTTCGAAAAATTAGGTATGAACCTCCGGTAGTATCCCGCTAGCCCGAGAAATTGCTTGATATTCTTCGGGTCTTTAGGGCGAGGGAAACTCTGAACCGCGGTTATCTTTTTAGGGTCGGGTTTCACTCCAGTTTCGCTTATGACATGTCCCTGGTACGTGACTTCTTTACGGAGGAACTCGCACTTGTCGGGCTGGAGTCGCAGTCCTGCCTTCCTAAGTCGTTCCGCCAATTTGTGGAACTTTATTTCGTGCTCTCGCAGTGAGCTCGAATATAATACGATATCATCAAGGTACACAAATAGTTCGGCGCCTTGAAGTCCGGTGAGTACCTGGTCCATGAGTCTTTGGAATGTCGCGGGGGCGTTTTTGAGCCCAAACGGCATTCTCTTAAATTCGTAATGCCCGTACGGTGTGGAAAACGCCGTTTTATGGGCGTGTGCTTTATCCATTTTGATTTGATGGAAACCCGATGCTAAATCGAATACGCTAAAGTACTTCGCGCTTCCTAGTTGATCGAGGATTTCCACTATGTTCGGTAGGGGGTACGCGTCCCCGATCGTTTTTTCATACAGCGCCCGATAATCTATCACCATGCGCCAGCGTTTGTTACCTTTCGAGTCCGGTTTCTTTGGCACGATCCACAAGGGGGAGTTGTACGGTGAAGTGGATGGTTGAATGACATCGTTCTCGATGAGTTCTTGTACTTGTTTATTAATTTCCTCCTTGTGCATCGGCGGAAATCGGTATTGTTTCGTGTGGACCGCTAATTCGTCGGTTGTCGGGATTGTGTGTGTAGTGACGTCTGTGGAGTGTAATTTATCGGTGGGGAGACGGAACAAATCGTTGTAGACGTTTATGAGGTTATGTACGTGTTTAGTCTCCTCCGCATTTAAGTGTTCAAGCCGCAGCAGTGTTTTTATTTCTTCGGGACGAGATTGTGTGTTTTGTCGGGTCAACGCTGCGACGTGTTGAGGTTTTATGTCGTTATGTTTTATGAGATTGGTCCCCAGATGCCCTAGGGTTAAGGGACCGTCCTCAGTGTTTATGTGACCCGTGCGTTGGAATTTTAGGTTAAGGAGGGTGCTTTTATGACCCTTGAGATAGGATGAAGGATCCTCGAGGTTCTGTGGACAAGATTTGGAAATTTTCTCGATCTCTTGTAATCTTACCCTAGGTAAGTACAATTCGTGGTCCTTGTCGCTTATGTTAACGGCTTTCATATATACTGTGACGTTACGATTAGTGACGATGGCATCTCCTAAGTAGATGTCTTCGTTCACATGAATTCGCGGAATATATCCTATGCTGACCTCGGGATTGCTGACTTGGAGCGAAACGGTGGCCCGCGATCTAGCCGGGATTTTTACCGTCTGAGCATCGTTAAAAGGGATTTGCATTTGCTGCCACACGATGCAGCGCTTGGAATAATCTATCTTAGACGCGTCGCGTAAGAATTCGAATCCTAGGATTCCGCCTTGGGAAATTGGAAAGTCGTCTGGGACTAAGTGGAGGTCGATCCTGTGACCGAGGTATTTTATACTAGTCGCTCCGAGCGTTTCGATTTTATCGCTTGTAATTCCGCTAAGGAAAATA
>NW_028191054.1:32500-36391 GCF_048542155.1 Nylanderia fulva | reverse complement strand
TTGTACCGCTTTATTTTTAAGGACTATGGCTTCGGTCTTTCGCTCCGAGACCTGGAGTTTCGCGAACTCGCACCATTTTGTTATTAGGTTCGCCGCGCGTTGACCTTCTACCTTTATCTCTCTACGCGAGTTTCCGCTTATTACGACGGCGAGATCATCCGCGTATGCCACGAATTCTATTTTTTCCGCTTCCAGCCGTCGCAGAAGACCGTCAAACATTAGGTTCCAGCAGGCCGGACCGAGGACGGAGCCCTGCGGGCACCCCCTCGACGCCCGCTTGGAAACCTCTACCGAACCTATCGCGAGCTTCACTATTCGATTGTCGAAGTAACTTCCTGATGTCGATGGAGTTGTGGTCGCTGGTTGTCCAATTGTCCCGTACCTTCCATTCCCTGATGAACCGGGTCATGGAGGGCGACGCCATGGTCACATCGATATATGATGAACCTCTTGCCGTCCAAAAGGTGGGTTTCTGGCCAGCATCGTTGACCACCTCTATACCAGATGCCCGGATGAGGTCTTCGACTTTCGCACCTCTTTCGTCCGCCTCCTGGGGACCCCACAGCGGCGATCGGGCATTGGCATCTATCGCAACTATCAATCTCTTCCCCCTCAGCGAATGAAACACCATTTCGAGGTGCCTGAGGTGCTTCTCTATTTCTTCGCAGTACTGAAAGTAGCACGAAGCCACATAGAAGGAGAAGCCAGGTGCTTGCACTTCTGCGCAGACGCAGTGAGCTGTGCTGAGCTGCGAGATAAACAGTAGCTGAAATTGAGAGTTGCAGGCTGCCACCGCCGCCCACGGGCGTTGCGAGCGTACGGCGGCCACTCTCATTCCCAATCCTAGCCCAACGAAGGTGTGACCCGTGTCCCGCTTCCTGACACATGGTTCCTGCAATAACAAGATGTCAAGTCGCTTTTCGACGACGAGCTGACGCACCTCTCCCGTGACTTTAGCTGAACGTCTCATGTTCAGCTGCAGGATTCTCACTCCCGTGGTCGCCAGTGAGAAATTTCCAGACGAGGTAGGAGTAAAAGCGGAGCTTGCCGCGTTTTGTTGCGGCCCGGCTCGATCCGATTTATTTTGGGTGTGGGGTTGGGGTTTTGGGGAGTTCGCGGAGCTAATTTCGTCGTCATTTACGGTGGCGCAAGTCGCGGAGCTATTCGCGGGGCTAATCGCGGTACTAATCCTAACTCTGTTTTCGCGATTTTTCTTTGCTTCAGCGCTCGGTCCTAGCCGACCTTCGGACCTCGGCGTGGGCTCTCTCACGGTCGCGTCGCATCTGGCTAGCACAACTCGGACGGCACGAAGGCCGCTACCACTAAGCGCTTCCTGGGCTGCTGCCCCACCCGGCAGGAAGCGTTTTACCAGGCGGGCACTTCTCCTAACCAAAGATTTTACTAATTCCATCTATGTTCCCACGAGTACGGTGGAAAGGGGGTCAAGCGACGCAGAGCCACCACTACGCCACCAAGCCTAAATACAACGGGAGGGCGGCAGATATCCCGGGCGGACCGTTAGTGGCCGCGATCTTATCGTCTACGCGACCATTCATGCCCTCGGCACGGTACCTAACACCTTAACATTAAGACGAGCGCCATTGTTTGGAAACGCCTACCCGATCATCGGCATTCCACCCGAAGCAGACGAACGAACGAGACGAGGTTAAGCGAGACGAAACAACCGGAGCAACGACGAGGATACCGATGATGATGATGTTCCTGAAAAGAAAAGAGCTACTTGTGAGCCATTTGGTCAGTGACGCCGACTCGTAGCAATGCAGTGTGTAAGCCTGTGGGTGGAGGACCTGAAAATAATAAGCTCCCTTCCTTCGCCGCGGCGTGTTGCTTCAGAATCTTGGGGAGTTTTTGGGGTTCCCGGCACTACTCGGGAAACCTTTTACGCTTGTGGACACTCGCTGGCCATGATGTGGCTGGAGGTCCCGCCCATTCCTTTCAACCCCTTGCTTTGTTGTCCCCAGGGCCGCACCCATTTGCATTTTACGTTTTCTGACAGTCTCAACACGCGTCGCGGCAGCCCCCGACAGCGACGCCGAAGCGCACCTCAGGGGCCGAGTCCCCACGCGGCGTGCTGCTTTGCAATCCTACATTGGGTTCAACTGGGTCCTTAAGGCGTGTTGCCTTTAGCCCTTTTTGAAACCCACCGCGTGGCCAGCCCCGTGAGTTACACCGGAGTGCACCCCAGGGGCCGAGTCGCCACGCGGCGTGTTGCTTTTCAATCTTGCGTTGAGATCATCTGGGTCCTTAAGGCGTGTTGCCTTTAGCCCTTTTTGAAACCCACCGCGTGGCCAGCCTCGTGAGTTGCACCGGAGCGCACCCCAAGTGCCGTGTCGCCACGTACTGCTTTTACGGATGCTTTGCTGAATTCCAACGCGCACTGCCTGACTTCCTACCGTCCTCAAGGTCTGGGCCCATAGCCCGTGGGACCGGGTTTATTTTGCCCTCAGTCTGGGTGACTGCCCCTTCGGACAACTCCCGGCGAACCTCCCCGCGTGCCGCATGCCGCAGAGAGAAACACCGGGTGTTCTTAGATTGTTCCACTGCATGTCCGATCCATCGAGCCGGTTTCCAGCCACAAACGTATGCGGCGTCCCGTTAGAGACACGCTTGCGACCTTCGCCCCGACACTCGACAGACCCGGCATGCGCGCCTGGGAACAATCCGTATTTTCGAGGCTCCCAGAGTTTGTAAGGGGAAGCGGCGAGCTCCGGGCCGAACACTCTAGGGCCAAGTCTTAGGACACCAGTTTTTGGGCTATCGGTTTGTTTACTAATTTTGCGTTTTCATTTCCTAGACTGTTTGTCCAGAGTTTGTACTGGTCAATCTAGTCATTCGCAGTTTCAATTTTATTTTAAACTCTCCTTCGACTCCTCGACATACACGCCTCGGCCCCGTCTCTGCGTGCGAAACAAGCAAGAGGGAGCCACGCTACTACACACTAGGTGTGCGCGCCACATATGAGCCATTCGGTCTTGCGACTCCGACTCGTGGCAATGCTGTGCTAATAAGTAGATAGGGACAGTGGGAATCTCGTTAATCCATTCATGCGCGTCACTAATTAGATGACGAGGCATTTGGCTACCTTAAGAGAGTCATGGTTACGACCGCACCGGGGGGTCTGGGGGGGCGGTTAGCCCCCCCAGTAAGCGCCCCCAGCGGTGCCGGGCGGCTACATCGCGGTTACTCCCCTTCCGCTAGAATCGGGATCCACACCTGGGATTTCCCCCTTACAGCGCACATACACTGCGTATTACGTACGCCAGGACAAGCAGATCCTTCAGACGTAGGGGCGCGGTTTCACCACGCAACACAATTGACTATAAAATAGGTTAGGTTTTGCGTCACATGGACGCGATCCACCATTCCTACTCTCTTTATTGTACCTGTGTGTGACGCCCCAGGTAGCAAGGCACCGATCCACGCAGGCCGAATCATATTTACGTCCAACCGTGCAATGGATGGGCTGGGATCGCCCAGAGGGCTTCCCAAATGCTTAAGGGAATGCGTACACATGAAATTTCTCCACGAGACACACACTGCGCCAGGCGCCCTAGCTTCCACGCCCGTGAGTGTCCGACACCAATTGGTAGGGCACCGGTAGCCTCCCGGTGGGGCTCCCTACCTCCCTCACTACCCGGTGTTAGTCTAAGTCGCATGTATGACAGCTTCAGCATGCCTCGGACCCCGAACTGTGCATTCTCAGCGCCAGATCAGTCGACACGGCCACGCATTCGCCATCATCAGCAACCCCGACAACGTTAGACGGGTCGCCGTCGCGTACCTCGCTATTAGGCAACGCTGCCGATCGCCGCTACGACAGGGCCGGACGCTTTGCCCAGAACCTGGGATCGCTTTATCCTTCCACTGTCG
>NW_028191054.1:0-30000 GCF_048542155.1 Nylanderia fulva | reverse complement strand
AGAGCTGCACTCTCAAGCAACCCGACTCTAAGGAGAGATCCTCCCGAGGCGCGCACCGGTCGCTACGAGCCTGGCACCCTCTACGGGTAAGTGGCCCCATTCAAGATGGACTTGGACGCGACGCGGCACCTCGGGATAAGCGGATCCTCCCAAACACCACATTTCCCTGCGGCGGAACCGCGGGATTCGGTGCTGGGCTCTTTCCTGTTCGCTCGCCGCTACTAAGGAAATCCTGGTTAGTTTCTTTTCCTCCGTTTAATAATATGCTTAAATTCAGCGGGTAATCTCGCCTGCTCTGAGGTCGTCGCATAGTGAGTTTTCGTAGCCGTTTGCCTCCTCCGCGTCGCTCATCGTCGTCTCTCCTCTATAATATATATTGTAACGGCGTAGCCGTTACTAACGCCTCGCGGGCCGATCACCCGCCCGCCACTTGAGGCTATGGCGCCTAAGGCGCCCCTAAGCACAAAATCATAACTGATACACGGGTCACCCTACCCCAGGGGCGCCCCACTACAACCCCCAGAGGCGCCCCACTACGACGCCGGCGTTACCCCCCACCACAGCCTCGAGGTAGAGTGGGGGAACCGCCGGCAGGGTATATAAGCCGGCTCGACGGATGAGCCGGCACCAGTCCTGCTCCAGACCTCCTAGCCAGGCAACGGGCTTCTCGTTGTTACGCCGGGTTTCCCGGTTTCTGGCCTCCTACCTTTAGTATCGGGCAACGGGTTTCTCGTTGTTACGCCGGGTTTCCTGGTTTCCGGTCTCTTCCTGTTACACGCCGGGCAACGGGTTTCTCGTTGTTACGCCGGGTTTCCCGGTTTCCGGTCTCTTCCTGTTACACGCCGGGCAACGGGTTTCTCGTTGTTACGCCGGGTTTCCCGGTTTCCGGTCTCTTCCTGCTACACGCCGGGCAACGGGTTTCTCGTTGTTACGCCGGGTTTCCCGGTTTCCGGTCTCTTCCTGTTACACGCCGGGCAACGGGTTTCTCGTTGTTACGCCGGGTTTCCCGGTTTCCGGTCTCTTCCTGTTACACGCCGGGCAACGGGTTTCTCGTTGTTACGCCGGGTTTCCCGGTTTCCGGTCTCTTCCTGTTACACGCCGGGCAACGGGTTTCTCGTTGTTACGCCGGGTTTCCCGGTTTCCGGTCTCTTCCTGCTATACACCGGGTGACGGGTTTCTCGTCATTACGCCGGGTTTCCCGGTTTCCGGTTTCTTCCTGCCATAGGCTATACGCCACCGTACACCGTATCTCTAAGTTATACCGGGTAATTTGTAAATCTTTTCCGGACACCGCTACAGGCTATACGCCTCCTTATTTTGTTTATACCGAGTAGTCAATAAGTTTCTCTATTTAGGGCTTTATGCCAACAAACATTTCGTTATACCGAGTAGTCAGTAAGTTTCTCTATTTAGGCTTTATGCCAACAATCATTTTGTTTACTTGTTTCTTTTGAATAAACCAAAGTATTGTTAATAAGGAATAAGCGAGTCTGAATCTCCCCCTTCCTCCCGAATCCTGGAACCGGCGAGCCAATCCGCGGCGTCGGGAAAGGTGAACCGTTACAATATTATAAGAGGGAGAGAGAGAGAGCGTCGAACGAGAGAGCAGCAGCGGCAGCACACGAAATACGCGAGAAGGCAAATCGCCGGGGCGCTAACCGCACACACTCTCGTTGGTGGTAATGGAGACGATATATCGCGGGGTTCGAGATTCTCGGCTCTCCCTTCTCTTTTATATACGAAATTCGGGCGGAATCGATTCGACGAGTACACGACGCGGCGCGCCGGTCCCCTTTTTTCGCTTTACGAAAATTTCGTGGACTCGGACACGCGGTCGGCTCGCGATTCAAAACCCTTCTCCGTAAAGAGGTAAAGGATTACGAATGCTCTCTCCGCCGGACGACGACGCGCCGTATATTTCTCCGTAATACCGTTATGTGTGCGGGCAAGGGCGCCTCGGCATAAGACGCTCGAGCGCTATCGTATCGCACCGAGAGACGCGGCACAGAGTGCGAGAGCAGTCCGGTCAGTCTGTGTGATGTACGGAGAGGAGAGACGGTGAGACAAGCGCTACCTACTTTCGGGAGACAACGACGCACGCGCCGCTCTAGGGAAAGCGGTGCCATTCACCGTCCTGACCCTTTTTTTGGCCGTTTGTTGCTCCCTTCGCGCGCGCTCTTACTCTCATCCCATTTCTCCTCGGCTCTCGCGTACACACACGACTTGGATACACAAACACGCTCCCCCTCTTAATTCGCGCAGCATTCTCTGGGCGCGCGTTCGCCAACGTTTTACACGCTTGTGCGCTTCTCCTCCTCATTATTATTATTATTATTTCGGTGTGTCATTTCAGACGACGCCAGGATTTGCACCGCGGCCGGTCGGCGCGGCACAGACACCTCGGGCGAACGTCCAACGATCGCTCGTACGCCCATTGTAAGCGTTGCACAGGGCACAGGCGACGCGCGCGCCATTCTCTGGTCGCCCGCGTCGTGGCCGTACGCGCTTTTCGGGCGCAAGCAGTTTAGGGGTACTAAAACGACCCTCAGCCAGGCGTGGTCCGGGAATTGTATCCGTGGACCGCAATGTGCGTTCGAAATGTCGATGTTCATGTGTCCTGCAGTTCACAAGTTTACGCGCAATTAGCTGCGTTCTTTATCGACCCACGAGCCAAGTGATCCACCGTTCAGGGTAATCGTTCGAAATTTTTGCGTTCGCGAAGAAACGCGCTTCTCGTTCAACCATCGTGGTCTCCTCTCGGACGAGAGAGAGAGAATAATCGTGGTGGCTCTTCGATCAGCCTGTCCGCGCGCGTCCGAGGACGCGCGCGGACCGCCGCCTCCCGCCAGGGAAGGCTACGGCACAAAGATAGAGTTCTGTGTTTCTCGTTCGGAGCGTCTCTCCCGCAACGGGAGAGCCGGGGCGGAAGCTCTTTGAAGAAACCGTCGGACCGACACAGTTGACAGATTGGTCGAAATATCATCGATCCCTTCTCTGTGTTATATATATATATTATAATAATATATGGGAGTCCTCTCGCTCGGCACTCGCGGTCGCACACCGTGTGTTCTCGGCACGTTGACCGCTGCCCCGCGACAACGGGGAGGGCGCGCGTCGACGAACGTCGTGGGTGCTGCACACACGCGTGCGCGGGCATAGGTTACCACCGGTTCGCGCTCAACGCCGAATCGACGCTCTGCGTGTGTGTATGGCCGGAGAATGGCACACACACGAGCGTGATCGCGAAGCGTCTCGCTCCGAATCGTCGTCGAACACCGCCGGGCGCGCTGCTCTGCTTGCCGACTACTTTCGGTCAGAGAGGCGCGACGGCGTCCGTCGTTATATCAAAACACAACAACAAATTCCGTCAAATCCGTTATTTTCTTTTTCTCTGAGAGCGCCTTTTCAGCGCGTCCATTCAGTCGCCGACTGCTGCGAGCGCGCGTCTCTCCCAAAAGAGAGGACTCTCGACGCAGAGCAGGACCTCCGGAACGTTAATGATCCTTCCGCAGGTTCACCTACGGAAACCTTGTTACGACTTTTACTTCCTCTAAATGATCAAGTTTGGTCATCTTCCCGGCAACATCGGCAATGCCGAGACATTGCCGCGCACCAGTACGAAGACCTCACTAAATCATTCAATCGGTAGTAGCGACGGGCGGTGTGTACAAAGGGCAGGGACGTAATCAACGCGAGCTTATGACTCGCGCTTACTGGGAATTCCTCGTTCATGGGGAACAATTGCAAGCCCCAATCCCTAGCACGAAGGAGGTTCAGCGGGTTACCCGGGCCTTTCGGCCAGGGAACACACGCTGATTCCTTCAGTGTAGCGCGCGTGCGGCCCAGAACATCTAAGGGCATCACAGACCTGTTATTGCTCAATCTCGTGCGGCTAGAAGCCGCCTGTCCCTCTAAGAAGATTTGTTTGTACGTTGGTAGTAAAAACTCGCCAGCCGAAGCCGGGGGCCTTCGCGATACCATAAGGTACGCCTATTTAGCAGGCTAGAGTCTCGTTCGTTATCGGAATTAACCAGACAAATCGCTCCACCAACTAAGAACGGCCATGCACCACCACCCACCGAATCAAGAAAGAGCTATCAATCTGTCAATCCTTCCGGTGTCTGGGCCTGGTGAGGTTTCCCGTGTTGAGTCAAATTAAGCCGCAGGCTCCACTCCTGGTGGTTGCCCTTACGTCAATTCCTTTAAGTTTCAGCTTTGCAACCATACTTCCCCCGGAACCCGGTGCCAAAACGTGCCCAAGATTCTATATGTGAAATTTTGAACTGCAAATATTTATGGAACCATATATAACTTGCCCTTCCAAAATTGTAAATTCAATTTTTTACACATTATTTTTAATTCTTTAATTTTTAATTATTGTTCTAAGAACATTTCAAGAACTTACGATTCAATTATTTAACTTGACCGCAGATTTCTGATTTATTGCACGAAGTTAAATATATATTCTTCTGCCAAAATCAATTGTTTAACAACACATAGCTTTCGATAAGATTCTAATAACCAAATTATTTATTAACCAACTACAACTTACATTGCGATACATATTTCAACTTTCAGCAAATCAGAAAAAGTATATTTTTGAAATTTTATAATTATGTTTAATTATGTTTAGTTGTAAATATATGTGTATATATCTTACATTGAGCGATAAATTGAAGTTACATAAAAACTGCAAACAATTAGAGAATAAATATTTTTATGAGTTAGAAAAAGACAGATTTTAACAAGCTAACCTACAGGTTAGGTTTTTAAAATCTAAGACATTCAAGAGATCGCGGTGAAAATATTTTGCTTTAGAACGAAAACTTTTTATAGAAAAAGAAAAATACTATATATTGCTCAATTGTTAAATGTTTTGTCATTTGTAACGTCCAGACAAATTTCAAAATTTCAATTTCTTCAATCATTAATTTTTTTTTAACCTATTAGTCATGACAATCTCTAACCTTGCATGAAAGACCGGTAATAACGAATATTTAATCACACATATAATTACTCCCAGGTTAAAACATGTCTTCTTCACAAATGACAACAGAGTAATAATTCATTTTAAATTAATAATATTGATAGCATAAAGGCCATAATTAATAAAGACTCTCTACTCTCGATCATTCGTTAGGAAACATACAACCTGAACTAAGAATAAGCGTGCCTATATTATAACTATTCATAATTCAATAAGACTTAAAATAGTACACGTAATGCGTAGTAACATGTATCCGTCACACGTTCGAAAGTACTAAATAAGGATACCATAATTCGACTTACGAATATATAAGTATTTTATCCTGGTTATGATCTTTCATACAGTAAGTACTAATTTGCATTTAACTAAAGAATATAAACGTAAATTAAGGGTTTCCACCCGCCTATCGTGATTACCGGATCATAAATACAAATATCAGAAAATATAGAAATTCATTCCTCACGCGAATTATAATACATTTTATTTCGATTCGCAAAAGGAATCGACATACTCTATAGGATAGTACCTAAGAATATATGTATACCACTTATAATATAATAATTAGATAATCAAATGTGAAACCCGCTTTACTATTGTGAACTCGGCTTTACTCTCAAAGAAACACCCCAGAACATTCCAGAAGAATGATGCAATATAGAAGCTTCTAGACGGATCCAGAAGCATGATGCAATACATGATGCAACGCTGAAACACGTTGCAACCTGCAAGGCCCGTTGCAAGCCGCGTAGCGGTGAGTCACCAACGAAGCACCGCTATCGCTACCAAGAAGAAGATAAGATAAGTCGGAGCGCATAGCCAACAAAGGCATACCGCTATCGCTACCGAGAATAGGACAAGGAAAGTCGGAGCGCCCAGCGATGAGTCACCTAGGAACGCCGCTATCTCTACTAAGAAGCCATCTCCCCGGGACTTAACCGTCGCAATCTCTACCAGGAACAGATTGTCTCCGGTACTTCCCGGCACATCTCTCTTACCATTGGCTGAGCCACATCGCCCGATGGGAGGAGCGAGCCCCATTTTTGGGTATATAAACCCGGCTCCCGGCACGGAACGCCAGTGATTTCGTCGCAGTGGTTCCAGTCAACAACAATCCAGCACTCAACCAGCAAATACTACGGGGTCCTGAAGACATAGCCGCCATTTGGTGAGGCATAGCCGCCATTTCGGACCGAGGTACCGAGGCTCCTCAGATCTTCAGACTCAGAGGGAAGAACATAGTAGCGAAGTGTACCACCTCAAGGCACATAAGACATTGTCTAACCTTGTGAGTATTTAAGCCAGTTCACATATCCCTAAATAGTAAAGCGCGACGGACACTCATTATATTTAATCATTATATTTAATTAATTATTTAACCACTGAAATTCGAACTCAATCTTATTTCACATACGAACTCTGAATTTAATTATTTAGCCACTGAATCTCGAACTCAATCTTATTTCACATTACGAACTCTGAATTTGAAACAGACATAAGCCATATATTACTCTGATTTACGATTCGTATCTGCATACGCCTGCGTTACAATCGTCCATATATTCAATATTTTACTCGATACTATTTAACTATATCTAACCGATATCGCATGTCTATTTAACTTGTTGTACTTGCAATATAAATATATTATATATGTATTTTATTGTATTACTGCTCACTTATATATGTATGTAATCCCGTATCCTACTACCTATTAGCGAATTGAATAACGCTAATTCCTCAGTACACATTAGAATATTATATCCTGTCAGAAGGTAAATTCGCAAATCATCTCAGAGGTGCACGTTCAGTAAAGTGAACGTAGCATTAGCCTATTAAGACCAGGACCTGAGAACCCGGAATAACCGGATGTATACCTACCTCTCTATTCTTTTATGCTTTTAATACCTTGCACTTTCCAATAATTGCGAATTACTTTACCACACCGACTGACAGTGATCTTGCATATTGATATTTAAATTTATTTGACAAGTGTACTCCACCTTACCCTATTTGCTACTATTAAAACCATACCCTGTCATAAGGTAAATTCGTTACTACGATTCTGAGATGCACGTTCTGTAAAGTGAACGTCGCATTAACCTTCGGGGACCGGAATCCACGGGCAACCGTACATTTCTTCACCCTTCCCCGCTTACTCTCTCTCTGCTTTACAAACCTAACGAATTACTTTACCAAACCAAATGACAGTGGTCTTAATGATTATTAAAATAATTAATTCATAATTTACAATTCAATTATTGATGCTTGAAGTTACACGTATTAATACTCTTAATATAGATATTAATACTTATATTCAAACCTCTATTCCTAATTCCTCTATACCCATTAGAGTTATATCCTGTCAGAAGGTAAATTCGCAAATCATCTCAGAGATGCACGTTTAGTAAAGTGAACGTCGCATTAGCCTAATAAGACCAGGACCTGAGAACCCGGAATAACCGGATGTACACCTATCTCTCTATTCTTTCATGCTTTTAATACCCTGCATTTTCCAATAATTGCGAATTACTTTACCATACCAACTGACAGTGATTTTGATATTCATTGACAATTTGTTACTTCAAAGTCTAAGATTATTTATTCATTAAGAATTACTATTTCAAAGTTTAAGATTTAATTATTAACGATTGAAACATCAAGTATTAATATTCTCAACGCAGATATTAATACTCCTATTCAAATCCTTCCTTTTATCCACGTTATTACCAATCCTCATTTAATACAGGTTTATTATAATAATTACTGACATAAAGTTAATTTATTAACAGGTGAAGGGCTTTCTCGCATAAGATTAACCTTTCATCTCTGTTCGCTCTCATTAACAAGTAAATCACGCTACAAACGTGAGTCATATTCAATTATTTCAAATAATAGAATAATCTATCTTTCGATTTATTCATGTGAATTTATTTAACCGTTAGATGGTCTCTCCTTTCCGACGAAGGAATCAGATCGATCGAAACGAGCAGCACCTTCACAGGCTACGCGAACGTAGATCTCGAAGACCTCTAAATCTAAACGTTCAAATTTATCCAACGCGAATAATCATACAACCTCCTTCTCCAGACGCTTATTCGCCAATTAATAATATTCCTCCGTACATTGATTATTCTCACCCTCAATTTCCTGAACAGTCTCATTCAGAATCAAATACTTACCTAATCGATCCAGATCATCAATTTTAAACTGACCCTGAATATTACGTCCATGATCAAACTCAACAATTAGCATCTCCGGAATACGATCCATTTTTACAATTTAATCACGAACAAAACTTCAATATTCTTGACGAGAATACCGTGAACCTCACATCCGACGGCACTCGTAACTTCATCTCAGAGGAAACTCAGGACGACCTTACTTCTTTTATTACTTACCTCATTCAGCCTAACAATTCTGAACAAGAGCTTAACAATATTGTAACTCAATTTCAAGCTCCCCACGAACCACGTCAGGACCAATAAACTTTATATCGACATAAAGGTTTTATGAATGAATAAACAATTTTTATACTTGTAAAATATCTTTATTTCTTGACCCGACCCGCAGAATTCCTTCTCCATCCGACTTTCTCAATCGAATCTCAAGCTCTCGGCATCCCAGGGTATAGCCGGCCTAGCAGGTTGCCCTAAAAAAGTAGAGAGCAGCTTCTCGAACGTTTACCGAGGTAGACGCGAGAGAAGACCGACTTGTGCATAAGGTGATTTACCGTAAGGTGAATTGCCGGACGTAACACATTATTATTCTAATTAATAGCTTGTACAATTATTTTCGTTTCTATCTTTTTCTAACTCATAAAAATATTATTCTCTAACCCCACAAAAACAGTACGTGGAATCCACGTTATTTCCATGCGCAATCCACATTATAACGTGGATTCCATGTGCCAATAACGTGGATTCCACGTACTGTTTTTGTCGGGAAGTTTTTGCAATTTTTATGTAACTTCAATTTAATCGCTCAATGTAAGATATATACACATATATTTACAACTAAACATAATTAAACATAATTGTTACGTCTCGTGGGGTCCCGGCTGCGAAAATTTGAATGCAGAGCTCGGCTTTTTCCACGAGACACGATCGCTATTACGGATACGCGAATCTATGCGATTTTCCCGGGGATACCCGCGATCTGAGGTTATTCGCGCTGGAACTGAGGTGATCGGATTATTGCGTGGGACCTACCTGTGACTCTACTGTAATAAAGATAGCTTCGTCGATTGCTCTATGCGAAACGTCGTTGGGGTTGCGTAAGTAATCTTCGTACGTAAACTGACAAAGCTCGCACAAATCACCGATTCGCGTGAGGGTAAGTCGGAAGTTGCAGACTCCGCAATTTATTCCGATAGGTGTTCCGCCTATGATTAGAGTATGCTTCCGAATCCTTGTCCAAAGTAATTTCGAGACTCTAGGTAAGGTGGAGTAGCATGAAATGCAGAGAGCTGCCTTAGTCTCAAAATGGATGTACCCGACACCAACTTGGCAATAGAATAAGGGTTCAAACGGTACAAAGAGATTAACTTCTGGAGGAGGAGTTATACCTCTAAGGGTGAGTGGGAACATTTGTGCGTAATCGAATTGATAATGCGTCATTCGCTCGTAGATCTTCGGTGAACCCGGCAGTTATCGAGAAGTTAGTAGTCGTCGGCAAAAACCGTCGTAATTGTTCAGTAAAACACGGGTGGTGCCAGTAAGGTTTCGATAACCCTTGGTCGCCTTGGGTTCGCAAAAGTCCCAAGGTCGCGTCATTTTAACTCCTTGGTCCGTGTTCAAGAGGGTCCAAAAAAGTACCCAAAGCATTTGCGGCGACCGGATGGGTCCCCGCGAGACCGCGGGAGAAGTTCGCAGGCCTGTAAAGGTGCCCCGTACGTAAAAAACAGGGGCCGGGGGCCCGGGGGGAGGGCGAAGCCGTAACCCCGAGTCCCCGGGCGGGCGTTGCGAGGGTCCCCCACGCACCGTGAAATAGTGCGGCCTGATCCCTTGCGCGTACCGCGAGCACCGGGGGCGACCGGGGTTTTGTGGTGCCTTTTCCCGGCGAGCGACAGACACCGCCCCCGGGGCCCCGAAAACCCCCCACCCAGCGGGTCGCGACGTTTTGGGGAGAAGTGCACAGGAGCCCCCGGACATGGGGCCCACGGTTAGGGGCCCCGCGCGCGAGCCGCAAGGACTCCCCGGGGACATCGCGACCGACGCGAAGCCAGGCCGCGACGATGAATCTCCCCGTCGATCTTTGGGTTTTTTTGGGTTTTACCCTGAACGGTTTCACGTATTTTGAACCTTTTAAAAGTTTTTTCAACTTCCTCACGGTACTTGTTCGCTATCGGTCTCGTGGTTATTACCCTTAGATGGGGGTTACCCCATTTAGAGCGCATCTCAAGAAACCCGACTCAAAAGGAAAGGATCCCCCCGGGCGCGCACCGGTCGTACGGGCCTGGCCCCCTCTAGGGTAAGTGGCCCCATTCAAGATGGATTGGACGCGACGGGGGCCCCTGGGATAAGGGATCTCCCAAACACCACATTTCCCCTGGGCGGAACCGGGGATTCGGTGTGGGCTTTTTCCGTTCGCCGCCGTACTAAGGAAATCCGGGTTTTAGTTTTTTTTTCCTCCGCTTAAAAATATGCTTAAATTCAGCGGGTAATTCCCCCTGCTCTGGGTCGTCGCATAGTATTTTTCGTGCCGTTGCCCTCCGCGTCGTATCGTCGTCTCCCCTTTAAAAATTTTTAATTATAAGGGAAAAAAGGGGAGAGAGCGTCGACGGGAGCGCAGGGACACACGAAATCGGGAAGGCAAATCCCCGGGGGCGCTAACCGCACACAACTCTTTGGTGGTAAGGAGACGTATAGCGGGGTTCGAATTCCGGCTCCCCCTTTCCTTTTAATACAAAATTCGGGCGGAATCGATTGGGAGGTACACGACGCGGCGCGCCGGTCCCCTTTTTTCGTTTTACAAAATTTGGGGGAAATCGGACACGCGTCGGCTCGCGATTCAAAACCCTTTCTCGAAAAGAGGAAAAGGTTTACGAAGCTCTCTCCCCGGGGACGACGACGCGCCGTATTTCCCCCGAAACCCGTTATGTGTGGGGCAAGGGCCCCTGGGATTAAACCTCCGTATCCACCGAAGACGGGGCACAGAGTGCGAGAGAGCCCGGTCGTCTGTGTGATGTACGGGAGGGAGAGGGTGAGACAAGCGTCATTTCGGGAGACAAGACGCACGCCCCCACTTGGGGAAAAAGCGGTGCCTTCACCGCCCTGCCCCTTTTTTGGCCGTTTGTTTGCTCCCTTCGGCGCGCTCTTACCCTCATCCCATTTCCCCTCGGTTCGGTACCACACGACTTTGGTACCAAACACGCTCCCCTCTTAATTTGCGCAGCTTCTCTGGGCGCGCGTTCGCCAAGTTTTTCAGCTTTTGGCTTCTCTCCTCATATTTTTATTTTTATTTTGGTTTTTATTTCAGACGACGCCAGGATTTGCACCGCGGCCGGTCGGCGCGGCACAGACACCTCGGGCGAACGCAAAAGAAGCCTCGTGCCCCTTGTAAGCGTTGCACAGGGCAAGGCGACGCGGGCCATTCCTGGTCCCCCGCGTCGTGGCCCTAGCGCTTTTCGGGCGCAAGCAGTTTTGGGGTACTAAAAACGACCCCCACCAGGGGGGTCCGGGATTGTATCCCTGGACCGCAAAGTGCGTTCAAAAAGTCGGTTCATGTCCCGCAGTTTTACAAGTTTTCGGCAATTACTGCTTCTTTATCGACCCCGAGCCAAGTGACCCCCCGTTCAGGGTAATCGTTCGAAAAATTTTGCGTTCGGAAAAAACGCGCTTCTCGTTCAACCATCGTGGCTTTCTCTCGGACGAGAGAGAGAGAAAAATCGGGGGTCTTCGATGCCTGTCGCGCGCGCCGGGGGGACGCGCGCGGACCGCCCCTCCGCCAGGGGAAAGGGTACGGCACAAATAGAGTTCTGTGTTTCTCGTTGGAGGTCTCTCCCGCAACGGGAGAGCCGGGGCGGAAGTTTGAAGAAACCGTCGGACCACACAGTTTACAGATTGGTCGAAAAATTTATGTCCCCTTTGTGTTATAATATATATTTTAATAAAAAAGGGGGTCCCCTCGCCCCGGGACTCGCGGTCGCACACCCTGTGTTCTCGGCAGTTGGGCCGCTGCCCCGCGACACGGGGGGGGGGCGCGCGTCGACGAACGTGTGGGGCTGCAACACGCGTGCGGGGCTAGGTTTTCCCCCGGTTGCGCTCAACGCAATACCCTGCGTGTGTGTATGGCCGGAGAATGGCAACCACCGAGCGTGATCGCGAAGGTCTCGCTCCGAATCGTGTCGAACACCCCCGGGGCGCTGCTTGCTTGCCGATACTTTTGGGCAAGGGCGCGACGGCGCCCCTGTTATATAAAAAAACAAAAACAAAATTTCCCTCAAAACCGTTTTTTTTTTTTCTTGAGAAACGCCTTTTCAGCGCGCCTTTAGTCGCCCACTGTGCGAGCGCGCGTTCTCCAAAAGAGAGGATCTCGGGCGCAGAGCAGGACCCTCCCGGAACGTTAAAGAAACCCTTCGCCCGGGTTTACCCACGGAAACTTGTACGATTTTTTCCTTAAAAATAAAAATTTGGTCTCTTCCGGCAACTCGGCAATGCCGAGACATTGCCGCGCCCATCCCCAAGACCCCCATAAATCATTCAATCGGTAGTAGCGACGGGGGGTTTGTACAAAGGGCGGGACGTAATCACGCGAGCTTATGCTCGCGCTTTCTGGGGAATTCCCCGTTAGGGGGGAACAATTGCAACCCCCAATCCCTAGCACGAAGGGGTTTTTCAGGGGGTTTTAACCCGGGGGCCTTTGGGCCCAGGGAAAAAAACACGGGGATTCCTTCAGTTTTTAGCGGCGTGGGGGCCCAGAACATTAAGGGATAACAGCCCTGTTTTTGCCAACCCTGGGGCGGCTAAAAGCCGCCTGTCCCTCAAAAGATTTGTTTTTTCTTTGGTAGAAAAAACCCCGCCGGGCCGAACCCCGGGGGCCTTCCCCGATACCATAAGGTACCCCTTATTTGGCGGGCCCTAGAGTCTCTTCGTTATCGGAATTAACCAGAAAAAATCGCTACCCCAAAAACTAAGAAGGGCCCAACCCAACCACCCCCCCAACCGAACCCAAAAAGAAAAGAGCTATCAATCGTCAACCCCTTCCGGTGTCTGGGCCTGGGGGGGGTTTCCCGTTTGAAAAAAATTTAAACCCCGGCAGGCTCCATTTCCTGGTGGTTCCCTTACGCCCAATTTCCTTTTAATTTTTTCAGTTTTGCAACCATATTTCCCCCCGGGAAACCCAAAAGTTTTTTTTTTTCCCGGGAAAGCTGCCCGCCGAGTTAACGGGGGGAACTTCGGCGGACCGTTTAGCTGGCATTTTTTTTATGGTTAAAAATAGGGGGGGATTGACGCCTTCAAACCCCCAATTTTCTTTCTTGTTTTAATAAAAACTTTTTGGGGCCCCAAAATTTTTTTTCCCTTCTTTTTCCGTTTTGGGGAACGACCCAAAGAATTTAAAACCTCTAAACGTCGCAATAGGGAACCCCCATTGCCCCTTTTAAATCTTTCCCTGGGGGTTTTCCAAAAACCAAAAAATAAAACCCGGGGGGTTCCTTTTCCATTTTTCCATCCCACCCCGTTTTCGGGCGAAGGTGGGCCTGTTTTAAGCACTTAATTTGTTAAAAGGGAAAAACGTCCCGGGCCCCCCGGACTCGAAATCATTTAAAGGCCCCGCGACGGGATATTGGGGGGGGCCCCCCCTGGGCGGGGGGAAAAGGGGCCCCCCGGGGGGAGGACGTCCCACATCACGCCAGTTAAACCGGGGAGCGGTTAAACCGACGGTTGGGGCGACACGGGATTCAACTAGAGTTTTTTTAAACCGCAAAAAAAAACCTTTTAATATACGCATTGGGCGGGAAATTCCCGCGGCTGCTGGCCCCCAGACTTGCCCCCCAAAGGGGATCCTTTTAAAAGGTTTTTAAAAGTGTATCTTTCCCCGATTACGGGGCCCGGAGAGTCCCGTATCGTTTTTTTTTCGTCACAATCCCCGTGCCGGGAGGGGGGTTAAATTTGCGCGCCTGCTGCTTCCTTGGATGGGGTTTTACCCGGGTTTCTCGGCTCCCTCTCCGGAATCGAACCCTGATTCCCCTTTAACCCTTTCCCCCATGGGGAGGAAATTTGGGCGGATCGCTAGCGGGGGAATGGGTTAAAGGTTTAGAACTAGGGGGGGATCTGATTCCCCCCTTCAAACCCCTCTAACTTTCGTTTGATTTTTGGAATGAGGGAAAAGAAGGAGAGCGTTGCGGAATTTGGGGTGGGGAATAAGCGGGGGTTGGGGGAGGGGTAATTGGTGGGGAGACTCCGAAAAAATTTTCCGGGTTACGGGGACGAAAAAAATTTTAAGAGTGCGAGTGAGAAAATACTGGCCATTGGGGGAAATATGGGGAAAAACAGATGAAAAAAAATTTTGTTTGGGGGCAAAAAAAATGAGGGGGAAACGGGGGAAAAAAAAAAAAACGGGGTAAAAAAAGGGGAAGGTGTTTTGGGGTCGAGCGGTGGGGTTTTTACCCTACGGGGGAAAAGGGGGGAAGGGAAAGGCTATGCAAACTTTGAGTAAAAAAACTTTTTTGGAAAAAAAGCGGTTGTTAAAAAGGTACGGGGAAGTGAAGGGGAAAAAACGAGTAAAAAACAAAAAGAGAAGGATTATGCGGGTAATATTTGAGGCGGATGATAAAAAAGTGCAAGTGGGGAACAAGTGGGGGAAGTAAAGGGGAGAATGATGTTAAGAATGTGAAAAGGGGTACAAAGGTGCGTTTGAAAGCGGGTGAGGAAAGTGAGGAAGGGGAGGGGTTTGTAGCGTTTGAGACGATGAGCGAGGAGGATTTAAAAAAAGAATAAGAGAGTGTGGTAAATTTTAAAGAAAGGCGGCCCAAAAGGTTGAGCTCCCTCGCAAGTTTGGGGCCCAAAGTTCATCTTGTACGATGTGCCGATGATAGGGCGAGTGAAGTTTTAATGGGGAAAAAATTGTATGAGAGGGGGTTTAAAAGGGGCGGTGGTGAGAGAGTATTTAGGGAACGTTTTGCGTTTTGTGAGGGAAGGCAAAAAAAAGAGGGAAAACCCGCGGAAATTTGATATTAGAAGTTACGATTTGCAAAAAGGGGAAAGGGGTCGGTGGGAAAGGAAAACGAGGGTTTGTGCTTTGGGAAGGGCCCTTTTAGGGTAAAAGGTTTTCAGTGGTTTGGAGGTCCCAAAAGTGTTTTCGCTTTTGGGGGCACATGATGCGGCAAGAACCGAAAGGGGAAAGGAGGTGTCCCAAAAAAGCGGTTTGTGTGGGACACATGATTAGAAATTGTTAAAAAGGGGAAAAGGTGTGTAGAAACTGAAGCTGAAAGGGAGCAAATGTGTCACTCGGTTCTGTTTCCCAAGTGTGTCCCAAAAACGTAGAGCTTTGGGAAAAGAGAAGGGGGAAAAGCGGAAAAATAATGACGAATGAAGGTGCGTGAATGTGGTGCCCGTAAACGGGCCCCGGGGGGAGCGGGGATGGGGTTTTGTGTGATTGGGGAAGTGATGCGCGAAGCGAGTGAGTGTGCCCCTGCTGCCCAAGGAAAACCGGAAGGGAAAGGGAAGGACGTTGGGGGGGCTTTTTCCCATAGGTATGGATGGATTGTGTGGCGAAAGTGGGGCGGTTTAAAAAAAAGCCCGTGGGGTAAAGGGTTTTAGGGGTTTGAAGTGATGTGGCGTGAGAGGTGTACAAAAAAGCTTGGAGGGGAGTGGTGGTTTTTAAGGGGGGGCTTTGGGCGAAATGTATGTGGTGTCCATGTATTTCCAGTATGGGGTTTAAATGTATGAGGGCCCTACTTGGCCCTAAATGGACGAGTAGGGGAGGGGCGGCGGGAGAAAGCCCTCTGTGATAGGGAGGGGTGCAAAGCCCCTTTTTCCCTTTGGTTTTATAGGGAAGGGTTTTTGGAGGCAGCAGAAAAAGGTGAAAACGCGTGGGAGAGTGATTTGGGGAAAGGATGATTGCGAGCGGGATGAATGGTTGAATGGGGCCAAGGGTTTAAATCGTTAGCAGGCCGGGGGGGGGAGAGTGACATCGATGGGCAAAAATTTGGAACGGCGTGAATGGGGGTGGGCCGGGATGGTTTGGGAAATAAAGCCCACTGGGGAGTGAGTGACCATAACGTATTGTTAAAACGGAGGTACACAGAGGGGAAAGTAGGTACAAAAGAGGGCCCTGCGTAGTGGGTGTGCAAGGGCGTAGACGGGAAGGATATGTGTTTATATGCGAGAGGTGCGTTAGGGAGCAGCGAGCGCCCCTAGACCAAAAACGGAAGCGCCGAGCTGTTTTAGAGCGAATGAGAAAACGGATTCCCTGTGCGAAGGGTCGATGGATGAAGAGGTTTTAAACCTTGTATTTTAGGGAAACTTGGTGGGGGGCGGATGAGTTTGAGAAACGGAAAAAAGGGGGGGGTTTGGAAGGAGAAGGGGTGGGCCACCAGGGGTGCGAGGGAAAAAAAAAAAGGAAGGAAGCAAAAGTGGAAGAAAAAAGAATGAATTTTAAGGATGTTTGGGGGGGGATAAGGAGGAAATGCCGGGGGAAATGAAAGAGGAAAATTGGGGAAACGATTTTTGGGGCGTGAATGGGGAGGGATCCATGGAGCGATTGGGGATATAAAAGGGGGCATGGGGAAAAATGGTGATGAGGGTAAGATTTGGGCAAAAAAAAGTGGGGGGGATAGAGTGACGGAGGACATGGAAAAAAAGCCCCCGGATGAGCTAATGAAGAGTTTTTTCCCCGGGAGCAAGGAAGAACGTGGCCCATAGACGCCAGGGGAGACTGAGGGAGGAAAGAAAAGCAGTTTTAATGGAGCGGGAAATGGAGTGGCGTGAGGGTCGATGGGAAAATGGGGAAGGGAACTGGTAGGATGGGTGTAGTGCGGATGTTGCGAGCATTTTGGGGTTTCTTCCCGGTATGGATGAAAAGAATGTTGATGTAGTCTGAATTTAAACGTGTTTTCCCCCCCGGGGGAAGATTTCGCGGGTGGGGAGTGTTATTTAAGTCTCCCGATAAAAAATAGGTTTGGACCCGGGGGCTTATTTTGGCCCATTTTTTGCTGTCCGTGCGGGGGAAAAGGGTTTGGGGAAATGATTGGGGTTTGGGAAGGGCTCGAAACGAACAAAGGGTGGAAGAAAAATGTGAACCCCCGTACGGGTTTGTAAGGAAAACCCGGTTTTGACCGAAGATGGGTGGAAACGGTGCATGACTGGGGGGGAATGGTTTCGGAGAGAAAGTATGTGTTTGGAGTGTTCCCTGGACTTAAAAAGGGGGTTTTATAACCTAGAGTAGGAAAGTGTATCGAGAAATTGCTTGAGGTTGAATGTGAAGAAATTTAATTTTGGAAGAAAAAAAAAAATTTTTTTTAGCGGCCCGGAGTGTTGGCATGGGGTTTTGGGGGCGTGTACACATGTGGAAAAACGTAAAACGGGTGCCCCCAGGGCTCCCCCCGTGGGCCATTTTATGGAAACCCAATGAGGTGAACGTTGGGGCGGCTGCGTGGAGGGGATGTAAAAATGGTTTTCGACGCGGGATGGGTTGTTTTTGGGCGTTTAAAAGGGCAGAGCCGAGCGGGTTGGAGAGAAAAGGGTTTCTAAGTGGATGGAATGGTTTTTACGAAAGGGGATGAAAGTAGGTTTTGATTTTTGTTTTAAGAAAAAAGACTGTGATGAGTTTATGAAAAAGGTTTTGTATGGTGGGAAGAAAGGGCCCCCAATGTACGGGGTGAATGATAGATGCGGAGGTATGCGAGGAGCGTAAAATCTGGGTGTTTGTGTGAGTTTAAAAAGGGTTTAACTACGGTTGGATTGGGGGTCTGGAGAAAGAAATGGGATGAATTTTGGGGGGGGAAAATTAAGACCCCGTGTGAGAAAGTGAGTGGGGTTTTCGGGAAAAAAAGCTTTTTGATGTGTTTTACAAAGGTTGTTTTGTCGGGGTGTGAATGTATGGAGCGAGGGATGGTTTTGGAGTGATGAGGGGTTTTAAATGCGAGGGGCTATTTTAAAAAGGGTTTAAACGAGTGGGTTTTTGAGTGCGTTTTCTGGGAAAGTATGGAGAACGGTCTCCCCCGGCGCCCTGGGAAGTCCTTTGGGGGGTTGGGCCCTGGGACCTGGGGTTTCGTGGAAGAGGGGTGTTGTTTTAAGGTGAGAAAAAAAAGGGAATTTGATGAGTGGGGATAAGGGAGTGAATGATAGGGACTTGCGTAAAAGAGGTGTGGAAGGATGATGGGAAATTTTGGTGAAAGGTGTTGAGATGTGGGCCCGAAAATGAAATTTAAATGCGGAAAAGGAAAAGGGGGTGACGTATGGGAAATTTTTAAAGAATGGGAAGGTTCGCGGGTTTAGTGCCGAGAGTTCGAGGGGCCCCCCCCCCGCTTTAGCCTGGGCTAATCCTGACAGGGAAGGAAGTTTTTAATGAATTCCCGTTAAGCGTGGGCTGTTGAGGTGAGGTGTGCAGGCGGGGGGGAGAAAAGAGAATTAAAAGAAGTGTTGGGGAGTGTCCAATGTATGGTGATGTGAGGAAACCGGGGTGAGTGGGGTTGGGATTGTGCGAGGGGAAGGCAGGGGTGGGTGTGAGTCGATGTTTGGGAAGTAAAGGGAAAAAGGATGAAAGGTTGGTGTGTTTTGCGAAGATTGTTATTTTGAAAAAAAGGGCGTGCTGGGAAAAAAAGGATAGAGAAGCCCAGTCCCGAGGAACAAGGCCGACCCCTGCCTGGGAGGGTGTAGGCTTCCGAAAGGGGGAGTGGTCCGGCCAAGGAAAAATCCAAACCAAATGATCTTGACTGGTACCACGGGGGTCGGGTTTCCCAAGGGGGTTCGTCCCTCGTCCCGGCAAATTTAAGGGGCGGCTTGGGGGGGGTAGTGGTTGAAGGGCCCCTGCCCGGTTAGGGGCTTTTCGGGCCTGAAGGGGAAACAAGGGGTATTGCTCGGGGCCCCCAGTCCTGCCCCCAGTGGTAGAGCGTTGGACAAAGGGGCTCGCCCCCCAAAAAGGGGGGTTGCCGAAGGGGGCCTTTCAAAAATGGAGGCGCTACTGGTAGTTCCTTTGGTCTGGGTGGAACAAACTGATTGGGTTTTCCCAATTGCACCCAAGGGGGGGGTTTTGATTTTAAACCTCTGAGCAGGGACCGAAAGTTAAACAAAACCCCGGACATCTGTTCCTTTACTTTCCCCCGGAGGCTATTTACGATTTACAGTAGTAGGGAAAGACGCACCCCGGGGCCCCGAGGCCCTTTCAAAACCCGGATGGGGGGAGGATGTGTTGGGGTGCAGGCCCCGGGGGGGTTAAGTTTCGGAAACCCCAAAAAGATCCCCCCCGGGGCACCCGGCGCAACCTGGGGGTATATAAGTCGCCTACCCGGGGATGGAGGGCTTGGCCCAGGGGACATTTTTTTTTCCTCCAATTCGGGGGAATACAGGAAAGAACAAAAACTAAACAAAAACACAAAAACGGGTGAACTTTGGTAACGACTAAGGGCACGAAAGTAATCAAAACTTGAACGCCGAAAAAAGAGAAAAAAAGAGAAGCTGTTGCCCAAAGGGGATCTGTAAGTAGATCCCACCTCTTGGGTGCCCCAAAAAGACAGAAGAGCGCATGAAAGGGAACACAAGGTGAGTTTGAAAATGAGAAGGAGGTAAAAAAGATTAGAACAGAGCCGGAAAATAAAAGGGGGTAGGGGAGATGATGGAGAAAAAGGGAACAGCTCGAGACTTTCATTTTTAATGAAAACAACAAAAAAAAAAAAAAAAATCGCAATAAAATATTTTGTCCAAAGGGCGGGGTATAAAAAATAGACTACATAATGTAGTTTTTAAAAAAAAGAAAAATGGAAAGCTGCTCCCAAGGTTGCTGACTTGAGGCTAAAGGGGATTCCTATGCCAATGTTACGGCAGGAACTCCAAGGACGTAAAGGTGCGTAAAAGAAAAAAAAAGGAGGTCAGATATACGCACAAAGTAGTATAATAAACCTAAAAAAAAAAGACAAAAGATGCGAGAAGAAAGGAAATAAAAAAGGAGGTTAAAAAGGAAAACTGACAAGTCAAAAAAAAGGCGGGAAAAGGCAATAAGGAAATAAGAGGAAAAGGAGAGTAGGGTGGGTGGAGGTATGAAAGAGAGGGGGACTTGTAAAAAAGATAAACCTAACAAAAAAGAAATTAAAGTAGAGGACCCAAAGGAAAAAAAACCCTCTTAAATTTATGACGTAGACAGGGAAATAAAGTTTAAAGATCCAAAAAAGTTTTTTTTAAAAAAAAAATGGACGCCCGGACCCAATCGAAAAGAAGAATACAAAAAGGTTTGTGGGGAGTAACTAGACTTCTCGGTCCTAAAAAGCAACACGCGCGAGGTACTTAGAGAGGTCGGGGTTTGGGGGTTTGTGGGCCCAACGAAGTCTTAGTAAGGACCTTCAGCCCTCACCCAGTTGACCTCCACCTCCTTGGGTGCTCCCGGGAAAGGCCCCCCACTTTGAAAGTTAAACTCGGAGGTGCGACTAAGAGAGTGTTTCGCGAAGTGCGCCCCAAGGGCTTGGCCATGCCCTCGGTATGGTGAGTTGGGGCTAAGAAAGACCGGGGTTTCTTGGGGGCTCTCGGTTGTAATCCGTTTGCCCCCCTAAAACAGTTAATTTGGAGAGAAAATTTGAAGAGAATACGTCCGGGTTCTCGGATGGCCGGGGGTGCGTGCGGGCTGCTTTAGTAGAGGGGAGAGGTTTGGGGGGACCCCACGGGGGTCGCAGTGGTCGTCGCAAAAAACTTAAGGACCCGCCAGGGGGAAGTGGACAGCCAAAGGGGGGAGGAAATGGGCGCTGTGAGCAGTGTTTGGCGAGGTTTGGAAAAAGCGTGGTCTTGGGGTCCACAAAATAGTCCCCCCATAAAGCCAACATGCTATCAATGTTTGGGGCCGCGAAAGGCCAGATGGTATTGAGGAAAAAAGATAAGGCACGCCTGAGGCTGAAGGCACCTTTGCCCGGGGGGTTTTTATTTAACCCAAACTGGGACAAGGTTTTCCCCAAAAAGAGTTTGAAGCACAAGGGTAAACGGCAAAGGAGCCCTTTCCCAGTATGGTTTGAATTTTGCCCAAAAGGGTCCAATGCGTCGCGCGATTTTACGATAGGGCGGGTAGGGATGGTGCGGGATGCACGAGCCGACACCATTTTTCGGCATGAGGCTGATGACGATCAAGGCACATCAGCCTTCCCTGAACAAAGTTCTAGAGGCTGCGGGACAAGTCAATCACTGTAGACAGAGGGGGCGTTCCGTAGCTACGAAGCTGATACTTTGCTGGCAGGGAAGAGATGTCTACGGCGGGGAGGGTCGAGTTTGGTATAAGAAATGGCGGGCTGATCTTCCCTTGGGGCACAAATGCGCCCTCCGAAAAGCGTTTCGGCAAAAAGCATGTCCTCCAGCAAGCGAGAGAGCAGGGAGCAGAGGAAAAGAGGGAGTATGCAATGTGGCAATCCCTTCAAGAAAAAAAAAGAAGTCCGTTTTCGCGTATCGAGGGCGATCGGTGGCGAGAGGCGTTGGGATTCTTTTTTGTGGCGCCCCATTAGGAGGCCCCCCAGCGGGGGATGGGACATGACGGACTTTGGGAGTGTTTGGGGGAGCGGGAAAAGGGGAGTGCTGGGCCCGGGGCCCCCTACGTCAAGTTGAGAGGGATTCCCGAAGGGGCTCGGCGATGGCGCCCACGATCCAGTTCCGTGGGGATAAACCTTGCTCTGGGTTTTAAACACTGCAGAGGTAAAAAGGGGTTTTTGTAAAGGATGGGACGCGCCCGGTGGGCCAGATTAGCCCAGGGTGGGAACGCTGTTCTCGATTTGTGCGCTTTTGTTCATTGCTGACGGTAACAGATGTTGATTCATAACCTAACAGCGCTCGATTCGCGCAAGCGCCTTCTCCCTGCCATCATGCGCTTCTCTTCGTCGCCCCATTGGCGTTACCCTCTCGCGTTACCCTCCCTCCTCGTGGACTATGTGCCTCGTGTGCACGTCGGCGATGAGGCCGAGTCGGTCTTCGTGGGTGAACGTCACGATCCTCAGGTGGCATGGGACATGCGGGGCTTGCGGGGAGCAGGGACAGGGGCCAACGGTGTTGGCGGGCGTCTTGACCACGGGCGGGCCGCGAGAATGACCTGGAAAGGGGTCAGTGGAGGGTGGGCTATGGCGGCGTCCTAATTATATACGAGGCATTTGGCTGTGGCGCCTACGTGCGCGCACTGCTACAAAAATCACAGTCGCCAGTAGCCACCGACCGATATTGCCGAGTTGTTTACTGTTGGGTTTTTGTTCGCAGTCACACCCTGTATCGTAAGGGTCTGATCTATCTAAAGGCCGCTCGTATTTCACCTCGACTATTCACGCAAGTCATTCAAACACACCTCGCGCGAATGATGCGGAGAGCCACCCCTCTACGCGCCATCCATCATGCACCACTAGATGAGCCACGTTCCGTCTTCTCCTCCTATAACGCGATGTCTTGCGTTAAAACGTGTCCAGCCTGAGCCCCAAAGACCCGAGTCGTCAACGTTCGAGGAGCTTGGGCGTGACTTTAAACCCAGCCCCCGCCATCTCATACTCGCTTCGCGAGCTCCACAACACCTTGCCACGAAATAGTAATGGCGGTAAAAACGACATTATTTCGTGGTATCCTGTGCCGCTCCGCACAATAGCGGCGGCCAGATCATTACAGACCGGTACTTTCCACCTTACGCTCGTGGGACTCTCCAACTCCAACGCGGTTTTGTAGACAACTACCTGCTCGTCTAACTACCACTGCCTCACCACCCTTATCGATGGTCAGTCGGCCGCATTCCGGCCGGCAGCGTCGAATAGCGCTTGTTCCGCATGACGCGCCCTGCCCTTCTGCTGTACATAGCCCCAAACTGACGGCAGTAAGGTCGGTCATGCCGCATGATTTTCACCTCCGGGCGTGTCTGAAGCAAACACAGCGTTGCACGCAGTGAGCGGCGTCTCGGTTTGCGGACAAACCGGCACGACAGCGATTATCCGCCATCACGACTTCGGAACATCTCGCTCTAGACGTATGCAGTTAGCCTCGTATGTGTGATAGTGCAACGTAGTCCCGGCACCTGGGATTGCATCTCGCCGCCAGCCGACCCAGTAGGAGCTCAGGTTGGAGGCCCGCCACTCTCTGATTCTACACCCATCGCCCGACTCGCGCAACCAGCCTCACACTGGCTGTCTGAACGCAGCCGGTCGTATCACTTCTGTGACCCCCAAGCACTCGCATCTGGTTTCACACCCAGACAAGCTGCGACCACCTACGTGGTTTCGGCAGCCGCTCATCTTCGGGGTAGAGCATACTCCCCTACCACAACCGCTGCAGTCGTTATGGTTTCAGATTGGGATCAAGTTCTCTAGAAGGCATTCAAGCCCCTACTCTGTATCGCCGCATGCATGTATCCAGCAGGAACATCAATGGGGAAAACACAGCATCGTCGCACCGCGGTGCCGTACGATGAATTCCTTACCCTTGAGTTTTTGCCGAGAACCGTACCCACTGCCAACGGTGATAATACCGTGGAAGAGACAGTCACGAAACAACCTCAGCCGCTGTGCGGCTTAAGAAGGTGGCCTCGTGAGTTGCTCGATGGCCTGATCTAAGGTTGGATCGCTTGCGAGTTCCCCCCTTCCTAGCACCTGTGTAATCGCAGCCCGATACATCCAAACATTGACCAGGGGAATCTTTGCGTATCATCGCCCCCCTCATCGCTCCCCCCCACGTTGAAATAATGTGTGGTCCACCTTCACCTTCTGTCCTCTGCCGGACGCCACCATGACAGCACCTCTGTGTCTTCTCGCGTGATCTCGAGCCCATTTCGCATACAAGGCGTCATAAGCCGTGTCTAGTTTCTCCTGCAGACCATCTCTGTAGAACCAGGAGCACAAGTCGCTGCGTAGCCCAGCGCATTGATAAGCCGGTTACCCCATCGATAGCCACGTCCCCGCGAGAATTCCCTCTGCTCTATCTACTACCAGATTGAACAGCAGGGGCGACAACGGATCCCCCCGGTCCGCACGCCACGCCAATCATAATGGGCCGCACTTCCTCAGCGTTTGACCCCCTGCAACTTGGTCAGCGCATTCAGAATAGACAGCCTACTTACGCTCTAAAACTTCCCAGAGCCCCAGTCTCATCGAGAGTCGATGAATAGCAGCGTGGCGCAAACGTAATCAAAAGCTTTCGACAGATCAACGCACGCCACAGCAATGAACACAACGCCTCCGGGCGGCCCAAAGCACGGATGAAAGGACGTGACGTGTTAAAAACAGCATACCCCCTCCCCACCGGCCGGAACCCCCTTTGGCGCTTGTCGAAGATGTCGAGGGCTGCCAATCTCTTTGCCAATATCTTGTGGAAGTGTCTTGTTATAACGGATCTTATGCTGAGAGGACGGTACTCCGTCGGACCTGGCCGATCGGACATACCCCCTCTTACTCAAGGAGGTTGTGGCACCGTTCTGGTTGTGGCGAATTGACGAGAAGATCGTCTCTGCCAGGAAGCAGCAGATTGAACAGAAGCGCCACGAAGAATCGCAGGAACAGCGTTCCACATCCTCGGCGTAATCTGGTCCATCCGGGAGCAGTGCCAGTCCTTACGGAAATCCTGTTTACCCTTGCAGGTGTTATAGAATCCCAGAGCAAGGTCTTATCCGCCACAGGAACTGGATTCCGTGGCAAGCGCCATCGCCGAGACCTTCGAGGTGAATCCCTCTCAAACTTGACGTACGGCCCCGGCCAGCACTCGCAGCCTGTGCCGCTTCCTCCAAACGACTCACGCAAGTCCGTCATGTCTCCATCCGCACCGCTGGAGGCCTCCATAATGGGGCGCCAGCAGTTAAAGAATTCGACAGCAGACGGCCTCTCGCGCACCGAGTCGCCCCTCGAGGATACGCGACAAACAGGACTTCTTGTCTTCTTGTAGAGGGATTGCACAATTGCATACTCCCTCTTTCCTCCTCTGCTCCCTGCTCTCTCGCTTGACTGGAGGACAGTGCTTCTTTGCCGAAACGCGTTGCGGAGGGCGCACTTGTAGCGGCCGAGGGAAGATCATGCCCAGCCATCTCTTGATAGCCAAGACGTCGACCCTCCCCGCCGTCAGAGCATCTCTTGCCGTGCCAGCAAGAGTATCAGCCTCGTAGCTACGGAACGCCGCACTCTGCTCTACGAGTGATTGTATCTTCTCCCGCAGCCTCTGAGAACTTTGTTCAGGGGAAGGCTGATGTGCGCTTTGATCGTCAGTACTAGCCTCAGTGGCCGCAGGAATGGTGTCGGCTCGTGTCATCACCGCACCATCCCTATCGCCCTCATCGATCACAATCGCGCGACGCGATTGGATCTCTTGGCAGAAGTCTCTAACCATCACTCGGTAAGGCTCCTGTTGCCGTTTACCCTTGATGGCTTCGAGACTCCTATTGGGGAACCTTGTCTCCAGATACTGGTTAATGAAAAGCTCCCCGGCTAAGGTGCCTTCAGCCTCAGCGCGTGCCATGAGTCTAGTTTCCTCAACTGACCATCTGGCCTTTACGCGGTCAACATTGATAGCACTGTTGGCTTGTAGTGGGTGAGCACGTACTTTGTGGACACCAAGACCACGCATGTTCCGGAACTCGCCGAACACTGCGGGAAAGTAGATGGGAAAACAGATTTTGTGGTTGTTTTAAAACGTGCGGGGAAAACCTGCTCGGGAAGAACCCTTAACACACACCCCCATGGGTGCGGGAATTGGGAAATAACCCAATAAGCTCGTTCCAGCGGCCGGAAAATTACCAGTACCCGCCTCCGATTTTGTGGGACTCTCGGAAACCCCCCGGTTGGGGCGAGCCCCTTCCCAAAACCCCCTCTCCCAGTGGGACTGGGCCCGACCCAGATACGGGGCTCACCCCGCGGCCAGGCCCCCCCAAACCCAGATGGGTTTCCCAACCCCTACCCCCACGGAGTCCGCCTAAATTGCCGGGACGAGGGACGTTTCCCCCCTGGGCCCCCCGACCCCCTGGGTACCTTTCAAGATACGGGGGATTTCGTGGCCGAGACCACTCCCAGTTTTCGGAGGCCTACACCTCCCGGGCCCAGTGGAGGGCCCTATGTTCCTGGGGAACATCGGCTTCTCTTATCCCCCTTTTAAGCATCGCCCCCCTTTCCTAAAATACAATTTTGCATACACCACACAAGATTCCCTAGCTTACACAGGTTTACCCTCTTCACCATCGATCATTCGCATCTATGGATCATTTCATCATTCGCTCTACCCAGCTCTGCGGCATCCGTTCGTCTATGGCGCTCGCTGGCATCCTCTAACGCACTCTCTCGCATATCACACAGATAGCTTCCCAGTCTAAGTCTGGCCACACCCATCTACGCATGCCCTCATTCGTATTTACATTCTCTCTGTGTCACCATCCGTTTAACAATTCGTTAGGGGTCACTCTCTCCCCCAGTAGGCTTTACTTCCCCCCATCATAACCGGCACCCTCCATGCACGCCGTGCACGAAAGTGACATCGATGTTACTCTCCTCATTCGGCCCGCTGACGAGTAAAAACTCGCTTGGCTCATTAAACAACATTCATCCCGTCGCAATAATCCATTCCTCAAGAACTCTACCACGCGGCTTCACTATCTCTGCTGGCCTCCACCCTTTGCTATACACAAGGGAGGAGACGGCATCGCACCATACCTATCAGCAGACGCTTCTACCGCCGTCTCACTACTCTGTCATGTACGCCAAAGTACAGGCCTCGATACCCTACCATCTGGCAATTACATGGACACCACATACATTTCGCCCCAAAGTCCCCCTTCAACCACACCACTCACTCCAAGCTTATTCGTTACACTCTTCACGCACATCACGTCTAAGCATAGAGTCATTTACCACCCCCCTCTGCTTTCACCGTCCCACTTTCGCACACAATCACATCAATACCTAGGGCAAGCCCACAATGTCCATGCATTTCATACGGTTTCTGAAGCAGCAGTGTACACTCACCTCGCGTTCGCGCATCATCTACCCAGCTCACACATTAATGCATACGCTCTCTGCAGTATACTGCACCATATTCACGCACCCTTAATTTGTCTTTATTCTCGCTTTCTCTACTCTAACGCCATCTCAAGTTTCAGGAACACACTTCGACAGAACCGGGAGTGAATCAATTTGCTCCCTTTCAGCTACAGTTTCTACACACACTTTCCGTTTACATCTCTCATCATGTGTCCGACACATCCACTTTTTGGCACAGTCTGTCCTTTTCGGTGCATTTGCCGCATAATGTGCCCCAATCGAAGCACTTGTGGCCACCTCAGCCACACTGAAAAAACTCTTCACCCTAACGGGCCTTCCAATGCACAAACACTTGTTCCGTCACTACAGAGCACATTTTTATTGCACTGTAACTTCTAATATCACATTTCCGCAGGTGCATCCTTTATCGCCATTCCTACTCACAACACGCCACACGGTCCATAAAAATCTCGCATCCACTCGCCCTTTCAGCTCCTCTCTTACATTTCTATCATTAACACTGCACTGCCATATCTTCGGGCACATCGTCAGATGATCTTGGGCCTATCTTGGCGAGGCGGCAGCTCAACTTTAGGCCAGATTCTAAACTGACCACACTCTCTTATTATTTCAACTCACTCTCGCTCATCGTCCAATCGCTAACACTCCATTCCTCACTTCCTCACCGCTTTCACACGGACATCAGTGACTTGCTCACATGACTTCCTCATTCTCTCCTTTACTTCCTCACTGTCACATTCGCACATGCATCATCCGCTCTCACTATTACCGCAGAACTCTTCTCTTTCGTTTCACTTGTTTTCAATCACTTCCTGATACCTGTTTCAATCACGCTCGTTTTCAAACATTTTCGCACTCACGCTCGCATAGCTCATTCCACTCCGCCGTAGGCTTAATCACGAACTCGCTCGATGCATACACTCATCCAGTTTCCCCTTGTATTCTCTAATTTTGCCACAACATTTTCATCATCTGATTCACCCTCATTATTCTACCACAATGTCCAGTATTTTCCTCACTCGCACTCTTCGAAACTTTTGTTCGTCTCCGTAAACAGGAATTACGGAGGTTCGCGCACCAATTACTCTCATACACGATATCTCACTCACTTCCGCAACGCTATCATTCTCCCCTCATTCTTTAATCAAAACGAAAGTTAAGGTTCGAAGGCGATCAGAACCGCTATTTAAACCTAAACGATGCCAGCTAGCGATCCCCGAGTTCCTCCGAGACTCGGCGGGCGTTTCCGGGGAAACCAAAGCTTTTGGGTTCCGGGGGAAGTATGTTGCAAAGCTGAAACTTAAAGGAATGAGGAAAGGGGCCACCCCAAGTGGAGGGGCTAATTGACTCAAACGGAAACCCACCGGGCCCGACCCGGGAAAGGTTGCAATTGATAGCTTTTTTTGATCGGGGGGGGGTGGGCAGGGCCGTTTTTATTTGGGGGAGGTTTTTGGTTTAATTCCGTAACGAACGAGACTCTACCCTGCTAAAGGCGTACCTTATGGTTCGCAAAGGGCCCCGGTTTCGGCTGGGGGGTTTTTACTCCCAACGAAAAACAAATCTTTTAAGGGGGAAAGGCGGTTCGCCACAGTTTGAGCAATAAAAGGTCTGTGATCCCCTTAGATTTTTCGGCCGCACGCCGTACCTAAAGAACAGCGTGGCCCCCCGGGGCCAAAAGGCCCGGGAAACCCCCTGAACCTCCCTTCGTGCTGGGGATTGGGCCAACCCAAAAACCCCCCCAAACCCCCCAACCCCCCTCCCTTTGTACACACCGCCTGCTATCCCGTTTGAATGTTATGGGTTTCGGACTGGTGCGGGGCAAGTCTGGGCATTGCCATGTTGCCGGGAAAGACCAAAATTTTCATTTAAAAAAGTAAAAATCGTAAAAGGTTTCCGTAGGTGAACCGCGGAAGGATATAAATTCCGGAGGTCCTGCTCTGGTCGGGGTCCCCCTCTTTTGGGAGAGACGCGCGTCGCAGCGTCGGGACTGAATGGGCGTGAAAAGGCGTCTAAGAAAAAAAATAAAGGGTTTTACGGAATTTGTTGTTTTTTGTTAACGACGCCCGTCGCGCCCCTCTGACCAAAGTAGGGCAAGAGACGCGCGCCCCGGCGGTGTTCACACGATTCGGGGCGAGACCTTGCGATCACGCTCTGTTGTGCCATTTCCGGCCCCACACACACACAACGTCGATTCGGGGTTTGGGGCGAACCGGGGGGGTAACCCATGCCCGCGCAGGGTGTGCAACCACGACGTTGTCACGCGCGCCCTCCCCGTTGTCGCGGGGAGCGGTCAGGTGCCGAGAACACACGGGGGGCGACCGCGATGCCCAGCGAGAGGACCCCAAAATTTTTATAAATTTTAAAACACGAGAAGGGATCGATGATATTTCGACCAATCTGTCAACTGTGTCGGCCACGGTTTTTTCAAAAAACTTCCGCCCCCCTCTCCCGTTTGGGGGGAGACGCTCCAAAGAAACACACAACTCTATCTTTTTGCCGTAGCCTTTGGCGGGGGGCGGCGGGCCCGCGCTCCTCGGACGCGCGGGACACTGATCGAAGACCCCACGATTATTTCTCTTTCTCGTCCGGAGAAAAAACCACGATGGTGAACGGAAACCTTTCTTCGCAAGCAAAAATTTTTGAAAGTTACCCTGAACGGTGGATCATTTGGGTCGTGGTCGATGAAGAACGCAGCTAATTTCGCGTCAACTTTTGAACTGCGGAAAATGAACATCGACATTTCGAACGCACATTGCGGTCCCGGATAATTTTTGGGCCACGCCGGTGAGGGTCTTTTAGACCCTAAATGCTTCGTCCAAAAGCCGGGACTCCCGAAGCGGGCGACCGAGAAGGCGCGCCGTGCCTGTCCCTGCAACGCTTACAAGGG
>NW_028191053.1:20025-36476 GCF_048542155.1 Nylanderia fulva | reverse complement strand
AACGTGCAAAAACCCCGGGGGGAAGGGCGGCGTACCGGGGAAAAGAGAGCCTTTCAAATTACCCCCCGGGGGGAGCACGCGGTCGGCCGGGGGCCCCGGGGTAATTTTACGCGGAAAAGAAAAATCTAAATTAAACCTCAAAACACCCAAATTACCGGTGACTCACTAAACCGGGCCCCGGGCCCTGACAAAAATTCCCCCCCCAAACGGTCTCACAAAAGAAAAAAGTTAGCGGCTTTTTAATATTAAAATAGGGCCGTTTTGTCTCACCGGTTCGCCGGGGCCCCCGGGTTTCTTTGGCTCCGCGCAGGAACCCCCCCCCCCTCGCCCTGTCTCGCCGAAAGGAGAGCAAAAGGCCTGCCGGGGGCACGGGCCCATACTAAAATTTTGGGTGACCCACCTGTAGGGTGTCTATAGTGCCAAAAAACAATACGGAGAAAGGGTTTAAATATTAAATTTTTTTCCATGAATATATTTTTTAATTAAAAAATCATATAATAAAAATAAAATCTCGAGGGCAATTGGAGCCTGTGCGGATGACATGCACAAAATTAATAATTAAAATGAGATCTCAAATCAAACTCATTTATTAAATTTAAACGTTTCGACCCACTTCGGGCCCTTCTTCAGTAGCTGCAAAATACAAAAAACAAAAATAAAAGAAAATCAGGTACAATCAAAAAATTATAAAACTCGTATACATACATCCGAAAACAAATTAAAAAATAATTCTTCTCCCTAATCAAACCGTCCGGCCGTCGGAGTGTCTCCCTAACGGTGACCATCGCAGGAAGGAAGCAAGCAGTGACTCCCTTACCAACACTAATCAACATAGTATAAATTAAACGTAGAAAAATCCACAAAAATTTAAAAATTAAAAACCGGGAAGAACACTCACCCCGACAGTAAAAACAGAGAAAACGATGCACCGTGACACATCACTCAACGACTGTGCGGTATTCTACCTCGACACAGTCGAACATATATACGCAAAAAACAATAAAAATAAAATATGAAATAAAAATAAAAACAACAAAAAACTTACGGCGCTCATGTCAAGGCCCTAACAAAAAACTCGGCTATGTATAAATCACAAAGCTAGATTTTGGTAAATTTTTTTTTTAAAAGATCAAAATATCGTTTAATTTATCGTTGTCGTATGTAAATTTAAACTATTCCTCTGACTTTTTATGGGATCATTTCGGGTATCAAACGTTTACCTAAATAGCTCCTCGTCTAAACTTTTACATCCTCCCAATTAAATTCATGGTTCAAAAATCTATGTTCCGATATGATATATTGTGACGCGTTTCTTTTTTTGTTTTTGCGATGTTTCTTTCAAACCTAGTTTTCAACAGTCTATCCGTCTGCCCTACGTACGACGCACACAATCCATACAATCATTTTATAAACTATTTACATTGTTATGGAGTTCCCTTGGTAACTTATCCTTGTGTACTTTGATGAATTTACGGAGACTGTTAATTCCTTATAAGATGGAATGACATCCAAAACCCCGTTTTATTAAACCTCGATTCTCTTCGATACATTATTAATATACGGAATATTAAAGTACGAAACTTTTTTTCCTTTTTTGGTTAAATCTTGTCATTGCATATATTTGCTCATTGTTATGCAATTTATTATTGTAGCGGAAGAACAACTTTTTAAAACCGCGCTTGTAATGTTTGAAATATCAAATTGAGAGGATAATTATTAGACAAAAGAACTCCAATCATAGACTCAAAGTTACCTTTATGGAATTTCGGATGAGATAGCCAAAAACTCTATCTATGAGGCTGATATGGTGCCTTTTTTATGGCAGAGAGGGTGCTGCGATTCAAAGTTTAAATATCTACCTGAATACGTCGGCTTTGAAACAAATCAAACTCAATGCTCCCCATTGTTTATAATAATGGTGACGTCTAAAAAATTCAATCGGTTGTCAACCCCCTCCTCCATGGTGAACTGCAATCTAGGATGGAAAGAATTGAAAGTGTTTAAAACAATTTTAAGCATGGAGGGTGGGGCCGCCAACGCGATATCGTCAACATATCTAAAATAAAATGGAAATGACATCGGAATCGTAGCAATCGCCCTACTCTCTCCAAATCTTGCAACGTGATATCCGCAATGATCGATGAGAGGCGGAACCCATAGGCGTGCCAAAGTCCTGTTGATACATACATTATTAAACATAAAATAAGTCGAATTCATAATAAAACGAATTGCCAATAAAATTCATCTCGTGGAATATAACACCTCTTTTTCAATATACCCCATCTGTTAATTAAACTATCAATAGCCATATCCAATGGTACGTTGGTGAACAATGATGCAACATCTAGTGAAACTAGCTTCACATCACTATCCACACATAAACCATTAATTTGTTCACTAATTGGAACTATCAAGAATAGCCAATTCAGAATCAGAAATATAACAGTAAAATTAGATCCATAACTTTTGTGATGTGCTCCGGTAAATTTTAATACTTTTTAAAAAACTAGGGTATATGATATTTTATTCCAAAACAAATGAAAACATGTACAAATAATACAAATGTTTATATATATAATTATGAACCTATGACATATGATAAAATTATGTAGGAATGTAATTGTTGAAAAAAAAATTTCAAAAATACACACAAAAAAATTCAGAAAACAAACAATTTCATGACATAATGAAGTTATATACTGTAAATTTTAATAGAAGTTTTATATAGAAATAGTAATAAAACCTAGTTTAAATATGTTTAATTGTGTTAAAGTGGATCAATACTGATAACGGCTTAAAAAAGTAGCCCTTTTTGCGAATTTTTGTAACATCCATAAAGCAGATAGATAATAATGTTTTTGCATTGAATTGTTATTCTTTGAATTATTAAAAAATATTGTTTTATTTGAATAATACATTTTTATTTTAATATAAAATGCAGTGGCGTAGCCAGAAAAAAGTTTCGGGGGGAGCTTTAAATTTGTTATAATTATTAACTATTAATTACGCACATGGCACATCTGTTCTGGCAATAATTTAAACGTTTAAAAAAATTATATTTTTTAATATTAAAATTAGACTACGAAATTATTGAACTATTAAAATTTCGGGGGGGGGCTGCAGCCCCCACAGCCCCCCCCCTTGGCTACGCTACTGATAAATGTATCTGTAGTATTCTGTAGTAGACTCTGCATTATTTATCGGTTTTTATTGCACCTGGGATCCTTAAAAGTCATTTAAAATTAAAAACCCAAATTTTTTGAGTATATAAATGTATTTCATTTAGTAGCGTACAGATTTCTTTTTACAATTAAAATTTCCTATTTTTTATGATTTGTACGATAAAAAACGGTTTTTTTTTTTGAAAAATTTTGAAATTTTATTTAAAAAATGCGCCATTTTACGAATAATGAAGACATTAAAATTTCTGTACGCTTAACTGAAACTAATACATTTATATATTTCAAAAAATCTTGATTTTTTAAATTTCAGATGACTTTTAAGGACTCCACGTGCAAGGCCGATAGATAATACAGAGTCTACTACAAATACATTTTATATTAAATAAAAATGTATTTAACTAAATAAAAAAAATATGTTTTTAATAGTTCAAAGAACAATAAATTCAATGCAAAAACATTTATTTAACTACCTGCTTTATGGGCATCTCAAAAATTCGCAAAAAGGAGCTACTTTTTTTTTAGCCATCACGCGTTGATCCCCTTAAAGACTACTGTGACCTACCGGAAAAATAGATAATTTTTTAAGCATGGATTACGAAGAAATATAAAAAAACTATAAACTTGTAATTTAGAACTTTATTTAAGTACAACGATAAAAAATTGTTGAAATTTTGATTTGATTTTTAGCATAAAATAGTTAATTAATTTGTTAATATTTTGCAAACTAACAATGATATTGAAAAATCCTATGTCAATGTTTAGAAAAGGTTAATAAAAAAAACTTTAAGTCAATTCAATGAGTACATACCGAAAAATCTTCGACACTAGTGAAAAAAATTAGTTTTTTTTAACATTTAATAATTATATTAAAATATTATTTATGTTTTATTTTTACATGCTTTTTATACCCGTCGCATACTTAAATAAGTACTAAATTACAAATTTATAGCTTTTTTTATAAAAAGTGTTTGTTCCCTGACAAAAAAGTAAGTTTTAAAACTATTTATTAAAAATCTAAAAAAGTAAATTTGAGCGGATTATTTTTGTTTTCCCGTGTCGTTACATATAAAAAACAGCATGACATACATAAAACTTTACCTCTAACTCAAGCCAACAAACAGAATTTTGTACTTTCGTTCGCCCTTTAAACTCATAAATGTTGTTTTAAAAAAAGGTTTGATATACTAAATTAATTTTTTTACATATTAGCAGGATTTGAAAAAGACTGTCGTACGGGCGAAAAAAGTTTATCTTTAAATTTTTATATTATGACGTAAAAATTAGTAGTCGGCATTATATAATTGTTTTGAGAAATGTTCTCACGCTCTCGCAAAGCGCTTATCGCGAGAAGACGCAAACGCGACAGAAAATAAACGACACGCCGGAAACCGCGGATCGCAAGCGAAGAGTTAACCTGCTTCGTCTGCATCTAGATAAAAACGCGTGAATAAATTAGCCATGGAGAGCTTTTTTACATCTTCCCCCAAAAGATGTGGAAAACACAGGAGACCACCGTGAACGGAGAGCGAGGCGATGAAGGCAGATCGCTAACAAAATCCAGAGAGACAAGTCGCTAATTCGAACCTAACCGAAAGTACAACTCGCTGAATCCAGATTAAATCACTTAAGAGAAATAAGAGAAATAAAAGATTTATTCAACTAAACAATTGGAGTTCGTCAAAAGTGGAGACGCCCGCCGATCCTTAGGATCCCCATCCTTTCAACGGCTCAACCCGAAAAATCCCTCGTGTCTCACCAGAGACACATAATTGGTGGCAGCGGCAGATCTCAGCTGCAGGACCGACGTCGTCTCCAAAATCCCTACAGCGGCGAAGACCTGTAAAACACATAAATTATAAAAAGTGTTAGACGGGCACTTCAGTACACTGACGGAAACAAGCAGAAGGCACGACAAGAAGAGAGAACGGACAATACAAGCTACTACGAGCAATAAGCAGCTGAGGACCGAAAGGAATCGCCGACGTCCAAGGACAACACCGACCTACGACAACCTAACGAACAGCGCACCAACAAGGAGCAGCCGTTATCAGCCCACGAGTGATCGAGTTGCAGCAGCCGTAGCCGATCCGTGTAAAGCGTACAATGCGAGCCGTAATACTGTAAGTCCGAATTTATTTGATTGCGTGAATGTCGAAAGGTGACGAAACAACCCGACAAGCGATTAAAAACCAATCGTGGTTGCATAGTACACCCGTACGGTTAACAACTAAGTATTGCCTTTAAGTGCGCAAATTTTGAAGCGTTTGTAGAAATTTAGACAGCAACTTGTCAACAAAAATAATACCGAGTTACCTCCAAACGTAATAACAAACGAGAATTTCCGTTTACTAGTTTTTGACGCGAGTATATTCCCACATAATCCGAGCGACTCCGTTCAAGTACTCAAGACGAACCGCGTCGATTGCGACCGTATATCAGCCGAACTCCGAGTAGGGTATTTTCGCGGAGAGAATTTTCATTAACGTCATACGACAGCGAAATATTCGACCCCGAAAAAATTTATAGCAAAATAAATATAATATAATTTGTAACAGCTCTTTAGAAAATTTTATCTACAAATAAAAAGGCAATAAGAGCTAATTAAGTTCTATACTAGAAAGGAGAGGTGTCAATAAGGCCGTTTTTTGGACCACGTCAGAATCGCTCCAAACTGTGGTATTTTCTTCCTACCGATGTAGCTCACAACCTCCTAGAACCGTTTGCTGTCCGAGCAATTGAGTCTGAGAACGGGCAACTTGAATCTCAAAAATCAATGGAGTTTTTCACATGGTGGTAGTGCCGGTCTCATTTCAGCATGTCATTGTTTGAGCTTCCATCACCGTATTTTTCTCAAAAACTACTAGATATTTTGCTGCTTTAAATACGAAAGGGAGCTCATCAGACCTTCATGCATTCAGATAGAATCAAGCCTGGTAATTTGGACGGATTGCCATATTACTGAACAATCATGCAATAGCATCCCTTGCGATGAATTGGACGATACTACTATAAGCCCAAACTTGATTTTAAGGAATAACATCATTTTGCGAATGCAATGTATATTCGAATCACATACTGTGAAAAATATTTGAATTCCAACCTCAGTGAAGAGATGTAAGAATACCTTCCGGAACGGACTTCTTTTTCATAGAATGCAATGCTCAACTTCGCGGATAAATACTTTATTTATTTTATTTATTATTTTTATTATTTTTTTTTATTCGCAGCAAATACTCTAGTAGTTTTTGAGAAAATATGGTGATGGAAGCTTAACATGACATGCTGAAATGAGACCGGCACTACCACCATGTGGAAAACTCCATTAATTTTTGAGATTTCAAGTTTGCCCGTTCTCAGACTCTAATTGCTCGACAGCAAACGGTTCTAGGAGGGTTGTGAGCTACATCGGTACGAAGAAAATACACAGTTTTGGAGCGATTCTGACGTGGTCCAAAAAACGGCCTTATTGACACCCCTCCTTTATTTGTGAAAAGATTTATAACATAAAATATTAATATTAGACAGAAATAAATTCGTTCGTACTTTTCGGTTGTATTTTTCAACCTTCTTCAGCGCATCAATTAAAATTAAAGATTAGTAGAATTAACAATAAATTATTTATCACTGTCATTATAATAAAACTATACGGAGTCAAGTTATATTCTAACACACGAGATCAACGCATTTATAAAGCATGAGCATTTTTAGTATATATTCTATTCCTCATTAAGAACAGATCTCTCGCTAATTGTTCTGTTAGGAGGTTCGGTTACGAATTTCGATAACAGCCATTATTAATATGTCTATAAAATCATAAGTATACAAAAAATTAACATTGAAGATAAGTAAATTAATAAAATAGACTTATAGCTAAATCAAGTAAGATATATATTGTGACGTGAGGCTTCAATGTTGATTCCTTCAACCCCCCTACGGAAATAAATAAATAAATCGATTCCCGATTCAGCGACTTTCGGATCTATATTTTTCTCTTGCATTTATTTATTTATTTCCGTAGGGGGGTTGAAGGATTATTGAAATTAAATCTCAAATATGAGATTATTTCATATTTTAAAATCTTGGCCGTGACCAAGTAAAATTTGGTGCCTTGTGCACAGATATTTAATTCTAACAAAAAATTTAGTTTCGTTGGGATAACGCACTGTCTTCCGCGATTGGCTCTTATTGCCTGTCTTACACTTTAAATTATATATATTATGTTTAAAATAAATGATTGAATAACATATGATGCACATTAAATAACATTGTTTTTTATGTATCCAATATTTGTGCGAACTATCGAATCCCGCCATTTCATGTAAACCTCGTCACCCCTTCTTCGCGCAGTATTTTCTCCACGAGATACACATCCGGATAATTTGCGCGATGCAGCTCGTGCTCGCGCTTCAACAATAGATGTCTTGCAATAATCCTTGAGTAGATATGTTACGGGATTTGTATGCTGCACTTTACCAATCTTAAACACCTCGGTTGTCCAATTTGGCGTGTATCTCTTCTCGAAAAGTTGTTTGTACTTGCTGACGCGTACCTGATCACCCACTTTGAACTTTGCCGAGCCCGCAATTTTTACACGATTATACACGTAGCCAAGAGTCTTTCGGCATCTCGGGAATAACGTCGGCGGTCGCATACCAATCGTTCGATACTTGCGTGCGTTGTAATTTGATACGAGGCGTGGCAGCATGTCAATCTACTTGTAGAGCCATTTAGTGTAAACATCTTCCCCATGTCGTTCTTTAGCGTGAAATTGAATCGCTCGACGACCGACGCCTTCAATACCGAATATGTAAATAGTGATTATGTCATGTCTTCGCATAAGTCGTTGCACATCGGCGTTGTTAAAATTCCTTCCCGTTATCGGTTTGCATGTTTTTTCGGACATCTCTTGCTGTCCTCGAATTATCTCAGCGATTGCGTCAGCTGTCTCGCTCCCTCCTTTACTCTTGAGTGGTACAGCCCACGCATACTTGCTCAACACATCGATGACGGTGATTATGTAGTGGTAACCTCTGTTTAAAACGGGAGTACGGACGCATCTCGACAATGTCGGCTTGCCACAGATCATCGTATCCTTGCACTATAACATGTCTTCGAGAGAAAGTTTTTCTTGCTGACGCATGCAACTCGTTTATCAACTGCCATCTCTCCAACTATGTTGCTTGTTGTTCTTTTTACTATTCATTTTGGTTCTTTATTTAACGATCTCGTTCTTTCGAATTAGATTCTTGTTCTTTCGGGTTAGATTCTCGTTCTTTCACGTTCTTGCCTCGTTTTTTTCGTGTTAGATTTCTCGTTCTTTTCGGGTTAGCTAGCCGTTTACTACTCACGTCCTTGACAGTTTGAAAATTGTTCATGACTCAATCGCAGCCTTGTTCCAAGTCGTTTCTGACCCGTTCGAAGCCCGCCCTGGCCCGTTTGTAGCCATACCTGAGGCAATTGCAGCCTTCAAAGTACTTGTTCATAATCTCGTTCGCAACCCTTAGTGAGTTTGTACTAGCCTCGTTCGCAGCACCGATACGCCGTTTCACTGCTAGACCTTTTACTGCAGTTTTTTAGCGGTTACATAACTACCGTCGCTGCTCATTGTATATTAGTAGTACGCTGATAATCCTTCGTATTTGTTCACACTGTTTGCAACCACTCGTAAATCCCTTCTAGCCTTTACAACTGTTTGATAGACGTTTCTGAGCCAACCGCTCATTAGATGTCTGTGTCTGAGGTAGTGTTTGGCGCACGCAGAAGTTCTTTAATCGCAGTCTCCAACGCTCGTACATCCTTTCTAACGCAGCCAGCTTTTCATCTGACTCTTTCTGTTGGATCATCAATGTTTTAAAGCACTGTTCCAGGTACAATTTGTTAACGACATCGGTATCCCCCCAAGTTTGCGTTACACGGCGAATCTTGTGCGATCTCGCGTTATAATCTGTAGCGACGCGATGCAGAGCGTTTTTGCGTACGCATCTTTTAATCAATCTATACCAATGATTGCTTGTGCCGGGGGTTGCATTATTTTTTCTCTCGAATATTCCAAATTATTGATAGACATTTTTTTTAATGCTTTGTAAAGTGTCACGCGATGAACTGATAGATTGTCGGGATCCCGTTTAATTTATAATAATACCCGCTTTCCCGCAGTTCCTCGATGATCGACAGGACTCGTTGTCGTGCGCGTTGTTTGTCGGCTTGGCCGAAGCGTCGAGCAATCGTAGGAGATCCACTAGCTCGTTGGGGTCATCTCAGTGCACGTAATCAATCTTATTGTCGGTTAGCGTCATAGCGCAAGGCATTCCTCTGCCAGATTTTGGGTCGTTCCGATTCCACCCGCGTCAACGGTGCGATTATATATTTGTACTTGTCCCCCTTGCTACTCTTCACACGACCTTACGCATCAAAATTGCGTTTAATGCGCGTTTGTCCCCAAATAATATGTGCTTGTATTTTTGCAAATCGTCTTCCCGGTAATCAGGCCTTTTCTTGAAGATTAACTCGTACAATTCTGGCGTTTCAATGTACCGCGTATCGCCTATAATTATATTGTTATCTTTATCAATCGCGAATCGCTTGTTTCCGATGCGCATTTATTCTCGCCAAAATAGACTCCGTATACATTATCAATCTTTTTTCTTTTCATTAGCACCGAGGAGACCCGTCCATGTACTCTTGTCCTAACGGCCCCCAATCTTTTCGCATCATTTGTTGACCTTTTAACCAGTTTCGAAGGATATTTCGGGCGGGTTCCGCGTGGTTTTGAAACATTTTTGTCTACAATGTTTTGGGCATCACAAGTTGTACGCTTTCGGTGTAAGGTTGTCGGTAATGAAGCGTCCAATGGCTTCAAAATATCTTGCACATTTTTTCCCTCTTTTTCGGTGTCTCCTCTTCCTTTTCCTCCTCTTTATATTGCTTGATGGTTTTGATATTTTCTTTTTTTTGGTGTCTCCCCCTAAATAACCGCCTCTCGATCTTTACAACCGTCGTCGTCGGTGTTAGGCTCGTTTTTCACCAAATCGTTGCGTTGTCGACAATCTTTTGTAGCGGCTCGATAATGGGTTTTAAAGTGAGTTTTGACAGCGATATCATCATTGATCTTTTTGGTCTTCGAGCGCGATGTTTCTTGCGAATCGATTCGGCCGTCTTCGCAATCTTCTTGGCAATCTTTTCACGCTCGCGAATATTATCAGCCATGTCGGCAGCACTCTCTAGAGTTTTCATCCTCTCTCCGACGTTCCTCCGGGGGAGGATTATCGGCGACGACTAATGGCTCTGTGGTATCGCAAACTCGTTAAATCCTTTTCTGTATCGCCCGTTTTGTAAGCGAGCTGTTCTTGTCTATCACAAAAATCCATACTTTTGTTGGCCAACAGTACGACATAACTCACTGAATCCTCATACGACATGTCGGTATTTACGTGATGTTGTGCACGTGCTTTCAAATTGGTGGCGTCCTATTTAAACCAGGATTAGCAGGTTTGCATTGTCGCGTATAAGATGTTTCGGTATTCTCGCGTATTCTGACAGAGATAGAAGCAGTCTATGTTTCGAGTGGCGCCTCATTGAGAAGTACTCTCTTATCGTATCTTGCTTGTCGCATGCCACGTCATCAAAGGCAAAATTGAATTTGAACATGCCTCGCTTGGTGGAATGACGTCACTGTTATTGGAGAATGTAAAGTAGCCGATTTCGCCCAATCGGCGTCAATAAATTTTCCAAATAGCGATATTTCGGCTGTTGCAAAGCGATTTCGAGTACACGTACACGTTCTCGAACGCACGCCGTGCGGACTTTCCAGCAGGCTTATCAACACGTTGGTTTTACCGCAGTTTGAGGGCCCGCAAACGATCGCGCGTATAGTTTGTCGGTAGCATTGTACCGTGTTTGCGCACACCTTTGTTCACGCTGCAGCGTACTCTATCGTAAATTTATCACTCGTATCGTCAGAGTTGTCGCACAAATTTCATTTTCCCACTCCCGATTTGACCCCTAACGTCCGCCTATTTTAGCTGCGCGGATCTTTGCTTTACTCAGTAATGTCTAGAGATTGCAGCGAATGTCACGAAAATAGGCACAGGTCTATTAAATCGTGCGATAAATGCACTTCCGGTCGAGGTTTTTTTGCAAACACCAGGAGTGGACTACAGTGAAACATTTTCACCGGTGGTGCGTTACGACTCGCTGCGAGTGCTGCTGGCAATGGTGGCACAGTACGACCTCGAGTTATACAGTTTGATGTCAAAACGGTCTTTTTGAATGGAAGGTAAAGAAAACATTTATATGAAGATTTCAGATGGTCCCCAAGGTCAAGACGATGAGAAAACTGTGTTTTGAAGTTAGAGAAATCGCTGTATGGATTGAAGCAAGCGTCAAGATGCTGGAATGCGACGTTCAACGAATTCCTGTGTAATTTCAAGTTGTGAAAAGTTAAGCAGACCCGTGTGTGTTCAACGGTCACGTCAGGGCAGTGCGGTGATTTTAGCTTTGTATGTAGACGACGGGTTGATTCTATCAAAAAGTAGTGACGCGGTAGATCACACGATTAAAGCTTTAAATGATTTTGTGAGCATAAAAATTCTAGACGCGAGTAATTGTTGCGGGATGCAAATATATAGAGACTCTAAGAACGGATTGTATTTGTAAATCAGAAAATACATCGAAAATTGTTGGATAATTTGAAATGGATGAGTGTAAAAGCGTGAGCATACCCATCGATAAGGGTTTAATAGACAGTGTTTACGGCGAAAATACGAATGATCATTCTAAAAACCGTATCGTGAGTTAGTAGGATCGATTATGTTCGTAGCAATTGTTAGTCGACCTGACATTGCGTTTGCGACAAGCTTTGTAAGTCGGTTCTTGTCAAATTACAATAGAGCGTGCTGGTAGGTAGTAAAAAAATTTTGCGTTTATTTATCAGGAACAAAAAACGTAGGCATATCGTATCAAAAAAGCGAATACGAAGAGCCAGTAAGTTATAACGACGCGGATTACGCTGGAGACTCAGAGACACGAAAATCGACAAATGGTTGTATAAGTTTCTTAGCTGGAGGGCCAGTGATTTGGTCCTCACGTAGACAGGTTGTGTTGCTCTAAATACCACCGAATCCGATTTATAGCGGCGAGCGAAGCAGCAAAAGATATTGTCTGGTTGCGAAATTGCTAACTGATATCGGATATGAACACAGAATGCTAGTCGAGCTGCAAATTGATAATCAAAGTGCTATAAGACTTACAAGAAATCCTGAGTTCCACAAGAGAACAAACTATTCATGTTAGGTATTGTTTCATACGCGGGGATGTGTGAAAAAGGACTTATAAACGTAACATATGTTAAAAGCAAAGATCAGGTAGCTGATATACTAACAAAACCTTTGGCGCGTGCTAGATTTATGCACCTGCGCAACAGTATGAATGTGAGTGTGAGAGAGTTAAATTCTGGAGAGAGTGTTGAAATCATAAGAATTTGAACTCGCGCTCTTGAGTTGTTATTTTCACATGACTTTGACACGCGGATAGCGCGTGTTGACTATTGTGTTTAATTCTTTTCTTTTTCGTATCTTCCTCCTCGTTCAAGTCAGTCGTATGCCGACCCGTACAGAAAGCGGTTGTTGTGAGAAATAATTCGATTTATTGTTGTAATAAGCGCCAATTAAAATAAATATTCAGAAATATTAACAGCTACAACTTGCAAAACGTATGCACATTCCATACTTTAGAGGTGTTTTTATGCGCAATAATTTACCGATAAATGGCGCACGAGAAAATGAGAGCGGTATCGTCAATCTGGACAGCACAGACGGTCCTGGCACTCATTGGGGGACGTATGCAAAAAGGGGAGATCGCGCAATCTATTTCGACAGTTTTGGCAATCTTCGACCACCTCAAGAATTGGTGCGATATTTAAATGTGCCGAAATGGAAATACAATCACACCTTTTATCAAACGTATATCAAATACTGCGGACAATTGTGTTTGCAGTTTCTCCGAGAGGTTGAATTTTAGTTCAACTCGACGATTGCTCGATTTTTGAGGCAAAGAGATAACAGTTAGATTGCACGTACCCACGGCGATAACACCTCGTGCGACGAGATGCTCGTGTTGAATAAAGACACAAAAACACAATCAGGCTAGCAACAACATCATTCGCTAATATCAAATCAACCACGAAGAAGAGACTCACCTTGTCAAACGTTGCGTTTTTACAATCTTTGGGATTTGCGGTGCGTGCCATCTGAACAATGACTGAGATTCTCAACATCGAAGAAGAGCCAGTCTTTGACGATCGCATCGTCAAGATTAAGACTCACACATACAACCCGTTTGCCAACAGAACATTTGGACACAGCGACGAGATAAGATACCCATACAACAACAGAATTTATATACGTTGCCGTATGAGAGTTTCCTCTACATCGAGGAGAACTGCGGATAAATCATCCAGTTGAGGGATCCAATGTGACATTGGAAAATAATTGTGTCGCATTCATGTTTTGATGAGATTTGGGGGTTTTAACTCCCCAACGGGTAGTGTTTAAATTTTCGCGTCCGAATTATTTAATACGACGCGCAAAAAATAATTGTTGTTTGGAGATTCTGACTGGAGCCTGTAAAACATATTTCAAATACAAGGCGAATCCCACACGTGTTTTGAGCGAGTTTAAGAACGGTCGATGCTGCGCGTTTGGGAAACGGGTTACCTCAGCATGGGTTTCCCTCGTGGGATCTGTAGGGTTTCCGCTGTTGAAAAGGACGACCAAAATTCGTGGGCCTTAAGAGGATCAACTGGCAACCCCCGATAGTTATTTTTTTGTTGCAGACAGCCCAAAAAAAAAATGTCTTTAAAGGATATAAGTCGATTTCGACGATTGTAAATTAACCAACGTGAAACTCTTTCTAAACTCGGAAAGTTATCCGTATGACGACATGAATCTGGATTTTGAAAAAAACAGTTTGGTCAATTCTGTACAAACATCTATACACGTTTCTGCAAGAACTATTACGGATACGAATACCTCGAGCCCAATCTCACCGTCACACGGTTTTTACAAAACAATCCGTTCGTGATTATTGATTGTTTCTCGACAAAACGAATCTGTCAAGAGCGCAACTGTGGATGTGAGATTAGAGTTTGAGTGTAAGGAGAATATATCTAAAATACCACTGCGTACTGCCTCATTATACACGATCGTGTGATCCAGTACAATCCGTTGATCAACGTTGTGCGCAAAATCACCTAAAAATGTTTACACAAATACGCGTGTGAGAGGAAGGAGGGGAAGGAGGATACATAATCAAGATGATGTGAGATGTCTGAAGAGTATCGTCATATCTCTCGACTGACTCACATCGAAAAGATCAAAGTCTGCACCAACGTTTGTCGACCTGCAAGGATTTATTCTAAATAAACGATTTATTGTGAAAAAAGCGGCAATCCTGAAAAGAGGATATATCCTGTCACACTATTTCTTCGCATGCCCTGTGCCATGGAGCGTGCTTATAAAGTCGGAAGGCGTCAGGCTTCGTGGTTAACTCAGCATCATTATGGCTTACAATGGAAGGATGGAAATGTTCCTACAGCATGGTTTAGCGCATGATTACGGCAGCTATCGTTGGCGTAAATAAACAAGAAGACGATGAAGAAGAGTCCTCTCTTGTGTATGTAAAAGGACTCGAAAAGCGAGAATGGCTGGCCGAAATAATGGATGAGGATCATGTGAGAAGCGGTTTCACCATTGAGACCTTGGATGCCATATATGAAGATGTACCTGCATTAAATAAATTAGATCCCACATATACTCTACGTTGTAATAAACATGTAAAAAATTGCGCGTTACAAATGTAAATTTATATTATTTAATTGGTGGTCGGCCAATTGCGACGATTATTTGTTTTTTAAATAAACATATTGTTTACTTACTATTCTCTTTGTTATTTCTCTCCCTCCTTTTCTTCCTTACCAGATATGTATATTTCTAAGAATTTCTTTTACCCCCCACTACTTTTAAATATTTCTCACGCGATCGTATTTCTAAGATTTCTTTTACCCCCTTCTCCTAATTTTTATTTATTCCCACTACTTTTAAAAAATTTTCTCTTTGTTTTTTCCCTCCCCTCGAGATATATATTTCTGAGGAATTCCTTTTACCCCTTTTCTTAATTTTTATTTATCCCCACTATTTTTAAAAAATTTTTCTTTGTTCTTTTCCTCCCCTCCAGATATATATTTCTAAGAATTTGTTTTTACCCCTTCTTTTAATATTTTAAAAAATTAGCGTTACTCAATTATTAGTCCCCTTTATACGATCAGTCTTTCGTCGACTGTTCTTGACTGGTGGTTTACTTTTTTAATACCCTCGAGAAAATGTTCTGCACCGAAAGAAGCAGCAGCATGAATTATTACATGCCGAGACGTGATGAAACGTGTGAGAAAAAATGCGACGAGAAAAGTATAACTTTTTCTATTTTGTATTGAATTTATCTTTTTATATTTGTATCTTTTTTAATTTTTAGTATTATATTTTTTTATTTTATATTTTTATATTTTATATTTTTATTTTTTATATTTTTTTATATTTATATTTTTATTTTTGTACGAGTTTAATTTCTTTTTCCTAATTTTACAGCGTTTGCTGGAACTTCGTGCAGTTGTAACTAGGACGACGATACGCATTGACAGCCACGGAATTCAAATTCCTCGAAATTGGCATCAGAGTGAATCCCCCGAATTTCGTGGAGATCGCCATAGGAAATAATCGGAAAAAACAGCTAATACTATCTATCGAAAAAGTGGAAAGGATTCTACGAGCAACGTCACGCTATTCAAAATTATTGAACAATGAGTCCCCCAACAACAATGTGTAAATTTCATAAGTGTCGGGCTGCTAACAGTGCGATTTTACAAAAATAAACGACACCAAACTCATAAGTATTGAATCAGCGGACGTGTGCATGATGAGGTCGAATGACATTACACCGAATGTTTGAACTCGATCCATGCATCGAGCTAACGTTTGATCAATTGACGAGACTAACTGCAACAGTAGACATCAAGTTTACGCAATTCTCAAACGTAGCATCCGCTGTAACGGATGGCTAAAAAAATTGACAAAGTAATATGCGCTAGCGATGCTTTCAAACAAGCATCAAATCGTCCAAATTTCGAGCTGGTGGCTTTAGTCTTTAGTTCTTAATATGTAAAATTTTTTATAAAAAATTTAAAAAATAAGACGAAAAAATACTTATAATCTGGTGTAC
>NW_028191053.1:0-19765 GCF_048542155.1 Nylanderia fulva | reverse complement strand
AATACTTTTCTTTATATTTTCCTAATATTTAAAAGGGAACAAGAGGTAAGGACATTTTAATCTAAAATAAATACACTCATTTGATAATAATATTTTTTTTAATCTATAAAATATGTGTAAATTTACATTTGTGTGTGTGTGTGTGTGTGTGTGTGTGTGTGTGTGTACTTGTGCATGTGTTACAGAAGAGATAAGGACCCCACGGTTCGTCACTTCCGCGGTATTTATTGACTCCAACAAACCCTCTCTACTGTGTGTGTGTAAATATAAAAATATAAAAATAAGGATATAAATGAAAAATAAAAAATAAAATAATTTACATTATGGACGATTGGGGTGGCGACGGTGACGGCGGCGGTGATTGCGGCGGTGATTGCGGCGGTGACGGCGGCGGTGACGGCGACGGCGCGGCGGCGGTGTAGGCTGAGGCCTAACATCGTACAGGTCTGGTAGAGTGAAAAGCTGCACCAGACCCCAATCGAGCAGGTCGGCCTCGTCGTCGCCTCTTAAAAATGCGTCCCAATCGAACATCTCTGGAACCATTATTGGAACGTATGGTTCATCTGTAAACATAACAATTATTAATTTAAAAATATAACAATTATTAATTTAAATATATAATACAATATTATAAATCACACTTTTTCACACTTTTAACCTCAGCCTATTTTCGCTGACATTCGCTGCAATCCCTGATCATCGGTGCTGGACCGTCAATATGCGTTCGCATCCATCCACGGCCGATTGTAATGTTCGAGGCAGCGACGATATGTCTGAACCTCCGGATCCGTCTTGATATGCTCCGGAAGCTTGTCCCACAAATGCTCTACGAAATATCCGCACTTTTGCAGTAAAACAATCTTCGGAATATATTGTAACTGTTCGGCACTTAAACTGAGAATGTCGGAAGCACTTGATAGTATTACAAACATCTTGAATGAAGAGAGCGTGCGCTCGCCAGTGGTACTATGGCCCGGCAGCGGCATCGGTCCTCATTATATATCCCCGATCAACCCTTTGTTCGTCAACGTACGAACGAGAAAAATTTAGATGACGTAAATTTTCGGCGCTTGTTTTGTTTATAAATTCCTGCAGCCGCTGGTTATCGGCGCTGGTATTTCTTCCTAAGATAAACAATAAAGAACCGCCGCTTATTGGGGAGGTACCGCGAGGGTGATATACAATCCCATGCAAAAACATGTCGCAGGCCGCAAGCGATGAGGTTGCAGGCAGGCAGCAACTTGTTCGCCCTGAAACTTTACCCGCTGATATTTCTTAGAAATATACGTATAGATCATGTATCAACCCCCTTGATTGTCGGCGTATGCCAAGCGGTGACCCTTCTTAAAATTTGATTATCTTAGATTTTCAGAGAACTGATTGTCGGCGCATGCCAAGCGGTGGCCCTTCTTAAAATTTGATTATATTTCTTAGAAATATACAGATAACGTATGAGGAGAAGAAACGCAACCCCCCCCCCCCCTTCCCCTGATTGTCGGCAGCCCTTTGTAATAGATATTGATGGAATGTTTATCTTCTGTTTATAAACATAAACGTATGAGGAGAAGAAACGCAACCCCCCCCCCCACCCCTGATTGTCGGCAGCCCTTTGTAATAGATATTGATGGAATGTTTATCTTTTGTTTATAAACATAAACGTATGAGGAGAAGAAACGCAACCCCCCCCCCCCCCCCCCCGATTGTCGGCAACCCTTTGTAATAGATATTGTTTTATCTTTTGTTTATAAACATAGATAAGCTTATCTGCTGATAAGACCCCCCGCCCGCGTGACGTCATACCCCCTCGCCCCCAAAAACCCCCCCGCCCCGCACCCCCCTCATTGCCCCTGAGTTAGAACTCTCATAGTATCCCTACTGAGACAGATTTTTTATACACGCGAAATGCCCGACACTGTTTTCGTCTTCCACATACAGCAGATTGACGTGTCTGTCTTTCTTTTTTTCCGAAAGACGTAGCGGGACGATGTTCTCGTTGTCGATAATGTACACGTTTACTGAGATGTCGTTTGCCAGTTCAAATTTTTTAATTTGATTCACAGTCACTGAAAACTCAATGTTTTGGACATTCAGCACTGTGGTGTAATGCGGATAGGAGGATTCCCGATCCACATGTATATCAGCGGGGTACAGAGCGGCCACCAGTGACCATGCGAAACACGCATTGTCCGTTGATCTCACATTAACAACCGCTTTCTTTGTCACAATTTTTCGTGGTAATGTGATACGACATCCCGCGCGCATAGGATTGTACTTATTTACATTCACTGTCAAATTTATTATCCGTGACAATGCCCAGCCGCTATCGCGTTCCTGGAACTCTTCTAACGATGCTAGCGTGGGTTCGATTACGCGGCGCTTGTACCACTCGCGTACATCAGACGTGCGAAAGAGTTCAAAGTTTCTCGTGTTGATACTTTTATTGGCGCGCTTGTCACCGGAGACAAATTTGCCGTTGAAAACAGTGTTCACTTTTACACTGACGTGTCTTTGCAGCACATTCTCCACGTTCTCGACTACAATGTCTGTGGCATTTTCCAAAAATTGACGCGGTTTGATATAGTCTGCGTTAATTACCGCACCGGTCAGTATACGGCTGTATCGATTTCGCGCCAAACGAGTCTTTGCATGTTATTGCCGCCACCGTTAAATCCGCCGCCACTAGGTATGGATTCACCAACATACCGTCTCTGCAAGCGCACCTTTGCACCCTCGAGTCGCGCTATTCTCGCCACCAGAGATTGCCTATGTCCAATCGAGAGACGCGGACGCTTGACACGGCTGCGTTCTTCCAGATCTTCGATAAATTCTTCGCACTTTTGCAGCCATCCGAAATATTCGCTCAAGATGGCGACTTGGCGGGAACGCTCCAACAGGTCGTGCTCAACATTCTTCGCGTTCTCCATTTTTGTAAAAAATTCACTTGTACTGCACAGAAATAACTACTTTAATTGCACACTAAACTTTTTTCTCACAACTATTTTTCCTTGAGGAAAGCATGCGCTCTCATGGTCACCGTACTATGGCCCGGCAGCGGCATCGCTCCTCATTATATATCCCGATCAACCCTTTGTTCGTCAACGTACGAACGAGAAAAATTTAGATGACGTAGATTTTCGGCGCTTGTTTTGTTTATAAATTCCTGCAGCCCGTTGGTTATCGGTGCTGGTATTTTTTCCTAAGATAAACAATAAAGAACCGCCGCTTATTGGGCAAGGTACCGCGAGGGTGAAATGCAATCCCCCGCGAAAAAACATGTCGCAAGCTGCGAGGTTGCAGGCAGCAACTTGTTCGCCCCGAAACTTTCACCGCTGATATTTCTTAGAAATATACGTATCAACCCGCTTGATTGTTGGCGCTCAAGCCTGGATTAAGCGGCAGCCCTTCTTAGAATTTGATTACCCTGAATTTTTTACCTTATCTTATCTTCAGAGAAAGTTTAGATGACGAAACACAACCCCCTTAGTAATAGATATCTGAATGTCGGCGCTCAGCCTGAATCGGCGGCAGCCATTCGCAGAATTTTTACCTTATCATGGGTAATAGATATCGCTGTAATAAATATCTAATTGTCGGCGCTCAGCCTGGATTCAGCGGCAGCTCTTCTTAGAATTTGATTACCCAGAATTATTTACTTTATCTTATCTTGTTTATGAAAACTTAGATATCGCTAAAATGTTTATCTTATCTTGTAATAGATATTGCTGGAATGTTTATCTTATTTTGTAATAGATATCGCTGGAATGTTTATCTTTTGTTTATAAACATATCAGGTAACATGAGCCCCTTATCAGGTAACATGAGCCTCTTATCAGGTAACCTGAGCTGATAAGATAAGCTTATCTGCTGATAAGACCCCCCTGCCTGCGTGACGTCATAACCCCTTGCCCCCGAAAACCCCCCCCCCCCGCCCCGCACCCCCTTCAGAGGACTTGGTCCAGAACCCGCCTAGTATTACTACTGTCTCGTGTTCGATTCCCGATTCAGCGACTTTCAAATCTATATTTTTCTCTTGCATTTACTTATTTCCGTAGGGGGGGGGTGAAAGGTTATTGAAATTAAATCTCAAATATATGAGATTATTTTATATTTAAATCTTGGCCGTGACCAAGTAAAATTTGGTGCCTTGTGCACAGATACTTAATCTTAACGAAAAATTTAGTTTCGTTAGGATAACACACTGTCATCCGCGAGTTGACTCTTATTGCCTGTCTTATATCTTTAAATTTATAAAAATATAAATATAAAGAATAAGTTTTTCTAAAAAAACAAATTATTATTAAATAAACTATTATAAAAATATTTCATCTAATAATAATTCTAATTATAAAAATTTTCCTTAAAAAATTTAACAAAAATAGAAAAGAAAAATTTGCAGCACATAAAATAAATCACTATATCCTTAATGAAGGAAGTAAATTTATTATACCTTTATTTAAAAATATCAATCGACTATGAGTTTGTTTATAATACAAATTCACTATAAAAAATAAGCCAGAAGAACATAGGCCATGATAAATTATCATAATATAGACTCTAATAAACCCTAATTTTATTAAAGTTATTATAGAACATATTAATTTATACGATCAATTAAAATTAATATTAATCAAAATTAATATTTGTCGCTAGTGGTGAAAATAAGCTTAAACAACTTGACTACGACGTAACTAGCAATTTTATTTCATTATTTCACGACGTTTCGACCATTTGGTTGTGGTCCTTTTCAAGTGAAATTTCTACAACATAATGTTACACAATATTTTTTAACATACGAAAACTCATTTAAGTGTTAAATTAATAAAATAAGTATAAATTTTATAAACATACCATCAATTAAACCGAGGTTAACATAACATCACACCGGTGTTATTTGAAATCGAAAGTTAAACGTTAAAAGAGGAACACGTCCCATCGTTATGATGTTAAAAGTTAAAAGTTAAAAGGGGAACACGTCCCATCGTTATGATGTTTCGTCAACGACTAAACTTGAAACGCGCCACTAAACAATCTTTATTATTTTGTCGTAAATGTTTGTCAAATTCTCGGTGTCTTTCTGTAGGTTAACTGTATTGTCATGCTTCTTTATGAAGAACATTTCAGCAATCTCTCTCTTTCTTACATGTTTCTCGTTATGTAAAATTGTCGGTGATTTCCTATCAAAGTTATGCCTAAAATCACATCTGTGTTTGCTCAAAACCAAATGATTAGACTCATGTAATTTAATATTGCTGGCATGTTCCTTCACTCTAGTGCATAAATGTCTTTTTGTTTGTCCAATGTATGATGCATTACAATTTTCACAATTAATCTTGTAAACTACATTCGTTTTAATATCATTAGTTATTAAATCTTTACCTCGTTTTATCAGCCTATTCAACTTTTTTGGCAAACTATAAACAACATCTATGTTAGCATTATTAAGTGACCTCTTAATACTGTCGCTAACGTCTTTAACGTATGGGAGTGGAATTACATAATTCTTATCTTGAGCCGAATATTAATTTATTTTGTATTACACGTGCAGGCAAAGTGGCACTTTCGGCGTATGTTTTCTGTGCGGAAAGCGGCCGATTTCTCCCGCCGCCATCTAGCGGCGACGCGGTAAGTGAATAACCCGCGTTCAAAGCCATTATCTACGGCTCAGCCGCGTTAAAAGTCATTGTATACGGTTGAAGCCGTAGGAAATGTATTGAACACGGCTATTCCCCCACCGTGCCGCGGCAAGATGGCGGCGTGCGATCGGCCTCCTCGCGCACAGAAAACGCGCAGAAAAAGCCACTTTGCCTGTACTTGTAATACAAAATAGTATGTGTATCACGTGCGGATTGACAATTGTTCACTCGTGTGGGGTGGTTGCACTCGCCTTCGGCTCGTGCGTCCATCCCCCGTACTCGTGACCAATTGTCAACTTTCCGCACTTGATACACAATATACTATTGTATTACACGTTCAGGCAAAATGGCACTTTGTGTGCGTGTTTTCTGTGCGGAAAGCGGCCGATTTCCCACGCCGCCATCTAGCGGCAACGCGGTGAGTAAATAAGCCGCATTCAAAGCCATTGCCTACGGCTGAGCCGCGTTCAAAGTCATTGCCCACGGCTTCAGCCGGTAGACTACCAATCTTTTTATATCAATCTGAACTAAACAAGTTAAAGAAACAATAATTAATCCAACAACACAAATTCTAAAAATAATATAATTAAATTTAATCCTTCTTTTGCTAAACATTTCTATAAATCGTACTAAACCATATCTTCCTAATTTTAATAAAATAGCAGCTAAAATCATAGATCCATAAACTGGAGCCTCAACATGTGCTTTAGGTAACCACACATGAAATATAAATATTGGTATTTTAATATAAAATGCTAAAAATAAAATTAAATAATCTCAAAAAATCTTATAATATAATTTCTTAATATATATTTAATAAATTGAAATCTAATCTATTATTTAATTTATATAATTTTAAAATATAAACAAATAAAGATAAAGAAATAAATATTGTATACATAAGTAAATAATATGATGCTCTTAATTGTTCATAATTTTTATATACCCTCAATAAATAATTATAATAAAAGTAGGAATTAACCTTAACTCAAATATTAAATAAAATATAATTAAATTTAATAAAGAAAAAAAATTATTAAAATAATACATATCATTAAAAATACTAAAAATTTTTCTTTATAATCTGCTTTCTCCCTATCTTTTTGAATTGTTAAAAATATCAATTTTATAATCCATATCCTTAATATTAATAAAAAAATGAATAAAAATCATATCCAATTACATATCTGTTGGATATGGATGGCGAATCGAATAGTGCGCTTCTTCATGAATATTCGAGGGGGACGCGGCTTATCGATATTAGATCAAAATTCCGCTGAGAGAGGAATAGCGATAGAGCCGGGCTCGAGGATCAGTGCGTAAGAGAGGGCTGTAGGGAGAGTACCCAAGACCCGAGTGGAGCACATCTCGACACTCCGGAGGAATAATCTTTCACGACTCTCAATTAACTGTATCCAAATCCTGTACTAATACTTTCTGTTAAATATATCTTAAATATTAAGCAAAGAAATAACAAAATCTTAAATTAATCCATAAATTATCCTTAAATATAAACTTAAATATAAATATAAATTTAATAAAAAAACTTAAATTATAATAAAATATATTTTTTTATTAAAAAAAATTATAAACCCCCTAAATATAATTAAAAAAATAAATTTTATCATATAAATTAATTTTTAATAAATATAAATTTAATTAAAACTTTTTCCACATAATTAGGAAGACATTAAAATTTTAGATTCCGAATCTAATTTTCAAAAGAGAAATGTTTCTGAAATGATTCATATAAAGGAACAAAAAAACGGTCTAAACTTAAAAAAAGATACCGATATGCTTGACGAGTCATATTTTGACATTCTAGAAGAATTGTCTTATAAATAAATAGTAATAATAATAGGAGTCACGGTTTGAATTTGACACATCATCTTGTAACTCTGTATAACGAACACATTGACTTGGCGGAATCTTGACTACTCATCAATCTAAGTAAGCACTTTTAATCATAATCAAGATCTTTTATTAAAAAACCAATTAATATAAATTAATATATCAAAAAAATATACTTAGAAAAACACGGTGAAATACACTACAATGATGAACTTATTCGGAAATACGCTTGATGATGGGGACTAACTTTTTGATGCTATATAACATCTAATTGTTTCAATTCTCATATCAAGCAGTTTTGAAGATATTCCCAACTAATAATGTGCAAAAGGATTGATGACGTGGAATGGACTGTCAACTTGTTCTATTAATAACAGTGAGTCCGTTTACATGTTTTTTGACATATTTAAAAGTTCACCATCTCAGTTATAAAATGGTTAGCTTATTAGAAACAATATCAATTTTAATAAATGATATAAGCGTCACCCAATACAAATTTAATGATTCATCAAACCAAAGGTTCATTACAAAATAGACTCTAATGGGTAATATTTCTTAATTTTATTTAAAAGAATTTTTATATATTGTTTTCTTATATTTACTGAAGAAGGCTGAGGTAACAGCCGAAACGTTTATTTTTTATTATTATCATTGTATTTACTAACAAATAAAGTAATTATGTGTTGACATTACATCCCTTACTAATTTAATTTGCTTGTTATAGTTGGCCCTGTCTTTCTAAATATTATTATTTATAATATTACACGAGCCTTGTCTTTCAATATCTAATTGTAATCTTTATTAAAATTTAAATAACGCAGGCCTTATAATGCGTAATATTCTCAGTAACATTAATTATTGTAAATTATATAATGATTTCGGATTTATTCAGAAACACTTTGGTGAATACACATTGTACATTCTAAAAAAATGGATTAACGCTAATTACAAACTCCTTGAAGCAAGATCTAAATTGTATTTTCTAAAGTCTTGTATGAACCATGAGATCTTACCGACGCATTTAACTAACATTGGAAAAACACAATTTAATATTCACAATTATAAACTGATAAATAAATTGGCAAGAGTACAGCACAAATTCAAAACAGAAATTTAAAAAATAGAAATTTATGATTTGTACAGAGTTGTTGACACTAAGAAATATTACAATTTTTACATAAATTATCCATTTCTATCCCTATTTATATATGGCAATCAATAATTATATATCAAAGAAACTCCTTTAACAAATGTAAAGAAAGATTATATAGGACCCACTTAAAGAAATTCATGTGGTTAAAAAACAAAAAAATTATTGATTATATGAATAAAATTCAACCTATTCATTATATTTGCAGTTTGAATAAGGAAACATCACAACCAATCAAATATACTAAAAACTTAACCACTAAGAATTCTAACGAAACAATCATAGACATCCAGATTGATCCCAAGTCCTCTATTATTAATGATATTGACCCATTAAACAAGACTAATAATAAATGGTTCATTAATTTAACTAACACAGAAATCCCACCAAAAGTATCTAATCTTCTACAAATGGGTAATAATTTTAACCTTCCTATCTCTAATAAAAAAACAGCCATACATGAATTTATCAAAGATTTGAAAATTAATGGGAAAAGAAATAATATACAGAACCTTAGAACTATTAGAAATATTACAATTCCCCAATTTAATTATTATCTGCATAATTTTCATAAAAAGAATTTAATAAATGAAAAAATTACTGATATGTACAATACCACATTAAAATTTTACAGAAAAAACAATAATATAATATTTACGCGATCTGACAAGGGCAATGTGACAGTTGTAATGGAGAAGGATTATAATAATAAAGTAACTGAACTTCTTACAGATGTTAACACTTACTGCGTGGTTAATAAGAATCCTATCTTAAAAATTGAAAGAGAACTTAATTCCATCATCAAAAATTTGCTAACAAAAGGATAAATTTCAAAAAAAGAATATTATTTCATGCACTCCAGTGATTCCATACTACCGAAAGCTTACGGTCTCCCTAAAATTCACAAGCAGAACATTCCCTTCAGAATTATTGTATCATCCATTAATTACTCTTTACAATATAGCTACATATATTCACAAGGTATTGTCACAAAGCCTTTCCCCACCAAAAAGGTTCATTACAAAATAGACTCTAATGGGTAATATTTCTTTATTTAAAAAAAATTTTTATTGTTTTTTTATATTTACTGAAGAAGGCTGAGGTAACAGCTGAAACGTTTATTTTTTATTATTATCATTGTATTTACTAACAAATAAAGTAATTATGTGTTGACATTACATCTCTCACTAATTTAATTTGCTCGTTATAGTAGTTGGCCCTGTCTTTCTAAATGTTATTAACTAAAATTAAAATTATTATTTCTATAATTATTAATATAACCAATATATATTTATATATTAATACTAATATAACTATTATAATCATATATAAATATTTATAAATTAAAAGATCAAAATTAATAGCTTATATAGTTTAAAAAAACATTAATTTTGGAGATTAAAGTTATAGTTAAAAAATTATTTTTTTGAAAGAACTGATAATTTTAAGAAAAATAAATAATTTTAATTTACAAAATTAATATATGTGATAAATTAAAAGGCCAACTTAACGAGCTAATAAGGTGTTAATTAAATTTTTTATTATACGTCATAAAATAATATTACAATGATAAACGTTTCGACTGTACCACAGTCTTTTTCAATACCATTATCGCTTTGCTAATATGTCAAAGAATTGAATCATTTGCTAGGACAGAACTTATTACAAATATAAATTCTATAGACTTATAATGTGAAAAAAACGCAGTATAAAATTCATGCTTGTTGGCTTGAGTTAAAGCGCCTAATCTCGAACATCAGATTTCTGTAGTTCATGATGTTATAATATGTAATACGCTGTGAAATAATTAATGTGTCAGCCCGAATATTAAATATTAGATTTTTAAATAAATAGTGATCACTTATATCTTTGTCAAGACGATAAAACTTCTTTAAAATCAACCTTTTATAATAACTCTTTTTGTAATCTAAGATTTTTGTGTCGTTCCAATTAAAAGTATGTGTAAACTTTACAATATGATCAGAAACCACCGAGTGTCTTGCAGAATCTAATCTGATATTATTTTTATGTTTATTTACTCTTGTGCCTAATTGTCTTTTCGTTTGTCCTACATATGTAGCATCACAATTATTACACGTTATTTTATATATGATATCAGAATTATTTTGACGATTATCTCTGTCTTTTTGTGTTTTTATGACTCTATTTAATTTTTTCAAACTTCTGTATCCTACTGTTATATTAGATTTCTTTAACTCTGATGCTACTAATTCCGAGATTCTTTCAATGTATGGTATCGCTATAAATTTTTTCTTATTTTCATTATTTATGTCATCTTTATTCATATTATAAGTCATCTCTGTGTTTAATCTATTAACAATGAGGAACTTTAGTCTTTTATTAATTTCTGAGAAAATGAGATCAAGAGGATAACCATTACTTAATAAAATCTCTATGATTAATGTTAAATTTTTACTGTAAAAAATAGGATGTGATAATAGTATTGATTGGTCTACTAAATTATATATTACACTTTTTTTATGACACATAGGATAATTTGAATAATATGAGAGTGTTCTACCCGAAAATGTTTTTTTTTTTAAACCAATCAATGTGAATTATGTTATTTATAATTTTGAGTAAAATGTCTAAAAAACTTATGCAACGGTTATCCTCTTGTTTTATTGTAAATTTTAGTCTATCGTGACAATCATTAAATTTTTCCACTAAATATGAGACCTGATCCTCCGGTATGCAAACTAAAATGTCATCCACATAGCGATAGTAAAATCTTACATTTACTTATATCAAGTATCCTAGTTTCTAAATCTTGCATGACAATATCCGCTATGATTGGAGATAAAGGATAAAGGATATATACAGCGCTCTGACATTGCGATTTACAGATATTGATTTTGCTTCTTAAAAAGTACACATTGTTGATAATGTTATTTAAAAAGAAATATTTTAAAGAAGTTTTATCGTCTCGACAAAGATGTAAGTGATCACTATTTATTTAAAAATCTAATATTTAATATTCGGGCTGACACATTAATTATTTCACAGCGTATTACATATTATAACATCATGAACTACAGAAATCTGATGTTCGAGATTAGGCGCTTTAACTCAAGCCAACAAGCATGAATTTTATACTGCGTTTTTTTCACATTATAAGTCTATAGAATTTATATTTGTAATAAGTTCTGTCCTAGCAAATGATTCAATTCTTTGACATATTAGCAAAGCGATAATGGTATTGAAAAAGACTGTGGTACAGTCGAAATGTTTATCATTGTAATATTATTTTATGACGTATAATAAAAAATTTAATTAACACCTTATTAGCTCGTTAAGTTGGCCTTTTAATTTATCACATATATTAATTTTGTAAATTAAAATTATTTATTTTTCTTAAAATTATCAGTTCTTTCAAAAAAATAATTTTTTAACTATAACTTTAATCTCCAAAATTAATATTTTTTATAAACTATTCTTTGATTTTAAAATATAAAATTCCTAAATTTATAATAAATTATAAATAAAGATTTTCAATTTTTTAGAATTTTAGTTATATTTTTATTAATTCTTTTTCCTAACAATAAATATCAAAATAATACATCCAACAATTATTATAATAGCTATATTATTCTATTCATGTTTAATTTGCGATATTATGTTGTAATTTTTGTATGAATTTGTTTTTTAAATAATTACTGTAGTATAATACGGAGGAAGACCGCGTGCGGTTAACACGTTTATTCTATAATGATTGTAATTTTCGCTTAAGTTTTATTATAGAATGTTTGTAGTTTTCACATAATGTTTTATGTTTAGTATATATATTAATATAAATTTTAATTTGACAGAACAATTCTAAGAATTGCTCGATAAGTTGGCCTTCCTATTTCTCATTAGTTGTATATACAATATACGAGCAAAGTTTTGTATTAATTGATATTATATTTGACGAAGTTATGCAGATATTGTTCGACAAAGTTGTGCATCAGCCTTACGAGAGGACACTGGAAGACGTAAAAAATTAAGCTCATATGGGACCTTTCACTCTATCCAATTCTCTTTGGTTATCACAATACATATTAACGATGCTAAATATTAATAATATTTATAGTTTCGTTACATAAATAATATTTCTATACTAAACGTCTTGTAATATTAGCATAATATTATTAAAATATTATTTATTCCATGTAATTGTTTCAATAATGATATTGTTAAAAAGAATGTTAAAAATAAAAATATTGTTTACACCATGTACAACGTATAAAACCAATTCTATCACCAATATTGCACTGTGGTATATTCTTTTTCTTTAAAATAACAAATTTTATTAAATAAACATTTATTGAATTATCAAAGCCGCGTTGATAAACTATCCTCTTATGTGCCAAATGCATTTAAATACATTTTGAAATCTTGGAAAAGAAAGTTGATTATGTATTATCTTTGTAGTTTTATTATATTGTTACGTGCATGTAACTTTCTGTCATAATTAATTAAAATAACATTATCAGAAAAACATCGAACAAAATTTGTTCAAATTCTATAATCGAAAACATCTAAAGGTTGGACAACACTAGTTTTTTTTGTATTAAAATATTTACATTTAATATTGAGAGCCGATAAATATTTCTCATTTAAAATATTTCTCATTTAAAATATTTACTTCTTTGTCTGCCAGTATATATTCTTTTAATTGTTTCGGACAGTGTCCTAACCATGAATCAAGCAGCAATAAATTTTTTTCTCCTTTGTATTTCGTCTTTATCTTATTCCTCAAGAACTAATTTCCGCAACATAATTTTATTATATATATGGTTGAATTTGGCATAACACATAAGCATTAAAATATATATAATTCAAAATTTTTCAAAATATAAAAAATATTGAGGGAGATATTTTGAAAAATTTTATCATTTTTTTAAATTCAAGCATACCTTTGTAAAGTACATTTAAAGCTATAAGACTTTTATTTGAACATTGAAATCTATTATATTTTTATTCGTTTCAAAAATATTCGCTTCGGAATGTAAAAACTAATTTTTTAAAGAATATGGTTGCACCTCTAAACTCATTTTTTAGGACTAACAAATAATGATTTCGTTATTAGGATCTATTACACTAAAATTATAACGAGTTTCGAATTTTTTTAAATTTTAACTTGCCGAACATTTCTTGTCTTCTTTAGCGCATGTGCACAGATATCTTTAATCACAAGTAATATTTAATTATTTTCATCAAATTAAAAGCCTATATTTTTAATTTTAATCATATATAATAAAATTATATTTGTTTTCTTATTTCAAGAATAGTATACGTATGCGTATGTGTGGGTATCATAATTTAACTAATGAGCTTCAAAAAAGTCTTGACTTTTAATTTTTCGAAGTAAGATATACAATATAAAATAAATGATTTATTCAATTTAAACTAACACGTTGAAGATGGTATCAAAGTTTATCGGATACAATACCAAAATTTTGAATATTTAATCAAAATAGATACGATGACACAAGAATATTTTAATGCTGCAATGCAAAGTAGAATATACAATATAAAATTCATTTAATTTAAATTAACATGTTGTACGTGATGTCAAAGTTTATAAAAGACAATACAAATTTTGAATATTTAAGTAAGATCAAAATAGATACAATGACACCAAAATATTTTCATAAACGCATTTTATTGTTGCAAGGAATTATATTTAAAATTTAAAACGTATTTTTTGATTAAATTATAATATGTAAGATTACTATATTTTTATAATACACTAAGAAATTGTATACGTATATAAAATATATATCTTTTTATATTTAAATTTTACTGATCAAATTTTAAAAGAAGTGTAATGTCTGCTTGAAATTTAATGGCTAAATTGTTTCTTGATGTTTTTACTAAACATTTTCTGACCATGAATATAATACTTCCATCTCTAATACTTAAGAACAATAAGACTTTCATAAATCTAAAAACACTGTATGCAATAGTATAGAAACATTCAGCTATCGACAATACCCACAAAACAATTTGATATGATGATATATACATTTATGTATGTTGCATGGGCATGGGATTGGCATGAGGTTGCTGGGATTGGATCCTTCCATGAACACATTATTAATAAATGAAATATTTTTTGGATTTTTTATTATTATTAAATTATTTTTGATATTGTGTATTGTAACATATATAATAAAAAGAGCTTTAAATATCTACTCTCTCTCTCTCTCTCTCTCTCTCTCTCTCTCTCTCTCTCTCTCTCTTCCCCCTTCCTCCCCCCTCTCTTTCTCTTCTTCTCCCTCTCCCACTCTCTCTCTCCCCCTTTCTCTCCTCTCCCCTCTCTCCCTTCCTTCTTTTTTCGCTCACCCATCCTCTCTCCCTCCCTCTCTCACTATATTACCTTTTTTCCCACCTTATTTTATATCCAAAATAATTCTTTGCAAAAATTAATATATATTTTAATGAACTTTGCAAAAATATGTGAAATCCGTAAAAAAGACATCACAGATGTTAAAAAAAGTGTTAAGCGTAAAATATTATATGTATAAATCATTTTATATAATGTAAATTTATACGTACCAATCACAAATATATTTCTTGTGACCATATTTGCTCAGTTGTGAGCTGACAAGCCTTGAGAGATTTTTGATCCATGCAAAATGTCCGACACTGTTACCGTCTTGCGCGTACAGCAAATTGACGTGCTTGTCCCTTTTCTGCTCCGAAAGCCGTAGCGGGATAATGCCGTTTTCATTGCTGTAGATATTGATTGAGATGTTATTTCAAATTTTTATATTTGGTTCAGAGTCACTGGAAACTCAATGTCTTTGCAATTCAGTACTGTTGTGTAATGGGGATAGAAGGATTCCCGATCCACATTTCTCTTAGCAGGGTGAAACACAAAGCTGTGACTACCGCCCACGCGAAACATGCATTGTCTTTGGTTTGCACGTCTACAATCGCTCTCTTCATCATTATCTCACGCGGTAATTTAATATAACATCCTGCAAGCATCGGATTGTACTTGTTGATATTTATAATCAAATTGATTATTCGCGATAATGCCCAACCACTATCACGTTCTTGAAATTCTTCAAGCGATGCTAGCGTGGGCTCGATGACGCGGTGCTCAAACCATTCGCGTATATCAGACGTGCGAAAAAGTTCATAGTTTCTCGTATTTATACTTTTATTGGCATGTTTATTACCCGACACAAACTCACCATTAAACACAGTGTTTACTTTAACACTAGTATACTTTTGCAACACTTTTTGCACGTTCTCGATCACAATGTCTTTAGCATTTTCAAGAAATTGACGAGGTTCGATGTGATTACAATTTATGACCGCACCAGTCAATATGCGGCTCTCAATTTCTCCATATGAGTCTGTTTTCTACTTCCGGCACCTGCGTGTATGAAACGTCTGCGTATAGCATTCTTCAAATTTTCCAGACGAGCAATTTGGGCGACAAGCGATTGCCGAACTCCGATCGCTAACCGTGGACGTTTAATTCGACTTTGTTCTTCCAATAATGCAATAAATTCATCACATTGCTGCTCCCACACAATGTATTCTTCCATCGAATTTACTCTTGTGGATTGCTCCAACAAACTTACTTCCATCTTGATGCTCTTGCGGAACCTTGATAAAATACTGACAGAGTATGTCTCTTTGCCATGATTTTTATATGATCATTGACACTTGAAATTTTTGATATATTGCATTTTTATGATGATTTCATCTGAGGATGTCACAGCAGTCGTATTGGCGTTTGTGATACATTTTTTGCAAATCGGATAATTTTGTCACGTACGGTTTTGATTCATTAGCGCGTCTAAATTTTGGATATGTTGCACTTTGCACATTTTATTTAACCTTCACACTAATTCTAACATTTCATCTGAGAATGATGTCACAGCAGCCCTATTGGCGCTCGTGATACATTTTGCAAATCGGAAAATTTTGTCACGTACGGTTCTGATTCATTAGCGCTTGAAATTTTGAATATGTTGCATTTTGAACACCTGAGGATGATGTCACAGCAGCCGTATTGGCGCTCGTGATACATTTTTTTGCAAATCGGATAATTTTGTATGGGTTTACTCATCACTGGCGACTTCATTAATTTTATCGTTATTTTTGAATTACGATAATTTTTTACGAAATTATGAACAATTAAAGTCAAAATACTCATTTTCTACTTGATTCGCGATAATGCAATAATAAAAAATTTTAGAAACATTAAAAAAAATGATTTTACAGGAGTAGGAATACTAGGGGGGTTCTAACCCGGGTCCTCTGAGGGGGGTGCGGGGCGGGGGGGTTTTCGGGGGCGAGGGGGTATGACGTCACGCGGGCGGGGGGTCTTATCAGCAGATAAGCTTATCTATGTTTATAAACAAAAGATAAACAATACCTATTACAAAGGGCTGCCGACAATCGGGGGGGGGGGGGGGGGTTGCGTTTCTTCTCCTCATACGTTTATGTTTATAAACAAAAGATAAACAATATCTATTACAAAAGGGCCACCGACAATTAGGGGAGGGGGGGGTTGCGTTTCTTCTCCTTATACGTTATCTGTATATTTCTAAGAAATATAATCAAATTCTAAGAAGGGCCACCGCTTGGCATACGCCGACAATCAAGGGGGTTGCGTTTTTTCCCCCATACGTTATCTGTATATTTCTAAGAAATATAATTAAATTCTAAGAAGGGCCGCTTGGAGCCGAGCGCCGACAATCAGTTCTCTGAAAATCTAAGATAATCAAATTTTAAGAAGGGCCACCGCTTGGCATACGCCGACAATCAAGGGGGTTGATACATGATCTATACGTATATTTCTAAGAAATATCAGCGGGTAAAGTTTCAGGGCGAACGTGTCACCGCTTGCGGCCTGCGACATGTTTTTGCATGGGATTGTATATCACCCTCGCGGTACCTCCCCAATAAGCGGCGGTTCTTTATTGTTTATCTTAGGAAGAAATACCAGCGCCGATAACCAGCGGCTGCAGGAATTTATAAACAAAACAAGCGCCGAAAATTTACGTCATCTAAATTTTTCTCGTTCGTACGTTGACGAACAAAGGGTTGATCGGGGATATATAACGAGGACCAATGCCGCTGCCGGGCCATAGTACCACTGGCGAGCGCATGCTTTCCTCAAGGAAAAATAGCTGTGAGAAAAAAGTTTAGTGTGCAATTAAAGTAGTTATTTCTGTGCAGTACAAGTGAATTTTTACAAAATGGAGAGCGCACCGCAAAATCATGCAGAGTGTCATGAGAAGGGGTGTTATAAGACTGCCGAGAGATGGTATAGACATCTCGATGAATGCTATTATGATGAAAAAAAAGATGACCCGTTTGATTTTAAACGTGAAGCGGTGACTTCAGTTGTGCAATTCGTAATAAATCGCGAACTTGGTGTGCAAAAACCGCATACAAGTGATGTTGCCTATTTCCTGGAAATTCACGAAGACATTTTAAGAGTGACTGGTGGGTTATCCAAATGCACCAGATCGTCTAAACGACACAAGCGAGTCGCATGTTATCAGCGTCGCTACAAAAATTGCGCAGAATATTTTACTGTGGACAACCTTTATTTTGCCGACATGGATATGCCTTCACCATCGGTATCATGCAAAACACAATCATCTGATTATGATTCGGACCAAGAAATAAAGGAGTCAGATAGGAGAGAACCGTCATCATCATCATCGCCAGATTTCTTGTCGGCAGCCTATTTATCTTTTCTGTGATTAAATAGGTGTACAATATATGCGAGGAGTATAGCAGTGTTTATGAGATAAGTTTTATCACGCTTGAAAGAGAGGATTGTAGTAAATGTGTCAAGACATATTTTCACGAGGTGTAAACAAAACAATAATCAACTGCTGCAGCGGCTGCTCTTTTATGACCGATCATCTTTCTTTCTGAGATAAGTTCGATCGCATGTGAAGCACAAAGGGCTGAACGAAATATATAATGAGGACCGATGTCACTGCCGGGTCATAGTACGGTGACATACTAGTGAGCATACAGTGAGCATACTGTTGTGCCTCCGGGAAGGCACGGAAAATTTTGGGGTCTCAGTCGACTGAAGGATGAGGATCCTAGGATCGGCGGGCGTCTCCACTTTGATTAACTTCGCTTGTGTATTTGAATAAATCTTTTATTTCGCTTATTTTTTGAGTTGGATTAATTATGTATAATCCCACCTGGGTGATTAGTTAGGTGTGCTCGCTCTCGATAATCAGATTACAGGTGATAGTTATATTCTGCGGCTTGTCTTCGACTCCTAGTTAGGTTCTAATTAGCGACTTGACTTTTTGGATTTTCGTTAGCGACTGCCTTCGTCGCCTCGCTTTCCGTTCGCGGTGGTCTCCTGCCCTTTTCTACATCTTTCGGGGGAAGATGTAGAGAAGCTCTTTCATTGGCTAATTTTTATTCACACGCTTTTTATCTAGGTGCAAGCGAAGCAGGTTGATTCTTCGCTTGCGGTCCGCGGGTTTCGGCGTAACGCTTATGTTTCATCGCGTTTGCGTCTTTTCGCGATAAGCGCTTCGCGAGAGCGTGAGAACGTTTCTCAAATGATTATATAATAGCTGACTTACTAATTTATTATTAAAACTATGTTAATATAATATAATATAATATAGTTATAGTCATTCGGACTATAACAATACAGTGTATTGTTTTTGCAAAAATGGAGAAAGACAAAGAAGTAGTGATCTCCGACGATGAAGAGATGGAGGTGGTGGTCATCTCTGATGACGAGATGGAGGTGGTCGTCGTCCCGGATGACGAGATGGAAGTTATAACCATCTCCGACGACGACAGTGACAGTGATGGTGCGATGTACGACCCTGTGTACGACAGGGATGTGAACATCCTATTGGACGACATTGAGGAGATGGACATTGATATCGTACCCATTGAAGAAGAAGACGGCGATGACAATGACGATGATGATGACGATGACGATGACGATGACGATGACGATGACGATGAAGATGAAGATGAAGATGACAATGACGACGGGTACGATACTGACAACGCTGTCCGGGAGTCGTGCAGGTCCCGGATGTACGGCATACGCGCCACTGCATCCCTCGACGAGACAGCGAGGGTATGCACTATGGCGTCG
>NW_028191052.1:30000-32500 GCF_048542155.1 Nylanderia fulva | reverse complement strand
CCGCGAACGGACTTGGAAGAATTTCTCGCTCGCCCGGCGAAAGCAACACGCCGCGAGCGAACTTGGAAGAATTTGTCGCTCGCCTCGGCGAAAGCAACACGCCGCGAGCGAATTTGGAAAAAGCGGCTTGTGCGGCCGGAGGTGTCGCCCGCCAACGAAAGCAACACGCCGCGATCGTACTTGGGTTACGGGCGGCGCGTGCCGCCGGAGGTGTCGCCCGCTAATCAAGGCAACACGCCGCTATCGGGCCTGGAAAAATTTCTCGCTCGCCGGCGAGAGCAACGCGCCGCGAGCGAACTTGCGCCTGTTCCCGAGTTCTCGCTTGTACCGCTAACGAGCGAGCTAAATGAGATTAATTAAATGAGGACGCATCGGAAAGTTTATTCGTGCAAACACTCCGGCTTCGCTTATCGGCATCCTGCCTGCATTCGTCCACGTATCGGTCGTAGAATCTCGAAGATTGTGCATCCGACGAGTGGTAGCCGGGAATTAGCAGATATCGTAATAATCGTGTCGCGCGGTCGTGCGGAGCGTCGAAAAGTACGAAACCTTTGTCCGAAACGTATTTCCGTATCGTAGCATTATCTCCTCGTAGCGGCGCTACTCGCCGTCAAGTGCCCCGGAGGTACCGCCGGCGGGCGACGGACTTGGTGAAATCATTCGGTCGTCCGGAGGTGTCGCCCGTCCCGGAGGTGCCGTCCGTCCCCTAAGTTGACGCCGGCCGTTATGTGGTGCCGCACGTATAATCACGCCCGTAACGAGCCGTCTCGGTTGCCGCGCGCGTGATTTCGCATCGGGCGAGTGTTCCGTACCGTAATCGCGGTCACCGCAGCTTGCGTGTTGCGTATCATCCGTAATAATTCGAAATATATGTCTCCGACACGTGGGTTTGAGAGACACGTTTCGAGTTAGTAATCGGACAGCGCCCTCATGTCGAGCGAGCGCCGAATAGTAAGTAACTTTCGTCCGAAACGTTTTTACGTAGCTCTCCTCGTTGCGGCGCCGTAAATCGTCGTTAAGTGTTCCGGAGGTACCGCCGGCGGTCGTCTGACTTCGAGAGATCATTCTATCGTCCGGAGGTGCCGCCCGTCCCGGAGGTGTCGCCGGTCGGCCATATTCCCGGAGGTGTCGCCCGGTCCGGAGGTGTCGCCGGTCGGCCGTGGTTCCCGGAGGTGTCGCCCGGCCCGGAGGTGCCGCCGGTCGGCCGTGGTTCCCGGAGGTGTCGCCCGGCCCGGAGGTGCCGCCCGACCCGGAGGTGCCGCCCGGTCCAGAGGTGCCGCCCGGCCCGGAGGTACCGTCGGTGCTTATACCTTATTGTCCTGGCATTTCGTTTGTTTCCTTCTTAATTAATGCTAATTATCGTTGTTTGAAATTCGCCATACGGCTATCGTGATAATATTTTATCGTACAATAGGACTTTTCGATCGTTCGCTCTCCGCGACAATGTCTCGATTGAACGCGCCTTTCGGCGCTCGCGCTCGCATACGGCCGTGCGTAGGACCGTGCGTCGCCGACCGCCTGGCCGGCCGGTTGGGTACTATAAGAGATACGTCGCTCTCGGCGCTGTCGAACGAGTCGAGCGAGTCCGGACGAGTCGTAAACGTACTTTCTCGAGTCTCTCGCCACTCCGGCGTGTTTCGACCGCTCTCCGTACCGTCGCCGACCGCTTGGCCGGTCGGTTGGGTACTATAAGAGGTAGGAGAGATTAATATTGGACGTGTCGCGCTCTCGACGTTGACAAACGAAGAATCGCCCGAACGGGTCGAGAACGGATTTTGTCGAGTCGCGACTTTGACACGGAGAGAACATTTATATAAAATGTTTGATTTTGGAAACCACGAATATATAAAATAATATACGATCGTCGCAGAACGCGCCGCCGCCAAGTCTTCTCATGCTTGGAGGTTGCGTGTCTCGCGAGAACGTACGTTCGACTCTCGCGTCGTCTCGTATTCCTCTTCGCCGGGGATTACGGTGCGGCTCTTCTCGTTCGTCGCCGAACGCGCGCAAAATTAACGCACACTTATTTATTACGAGCACAGCATTGCCACGAGTCGGTGTCGCAAGACCGAATGGCTCTTATGTGGCGCGCACGCCTCTAGTGTGTTGGCCGCGCGGTTCCCTCTCGTTTCGTACGCAGCAGCGGAATCGTCGCGCTTACCGAGCATCTACTCCACGGATACGAGTTTGCGGGAAGAGTTGCTTCTTCCCGCTCGCTTTGTACGCCGTAGCGAAATCTTATTGCTGGTCGTGTGCGGTTAAACGCGTACGAACCAGACAGAACAGTCCTCGACGTCTAAGCATCGCCATCGTCGATCTAGCGTCAGGGTGAATCGCGCGGTCTCTCGAGACCGCGCATCATAACATTTGGGAGAATAAGAACACGAGTATTTTGATCTTGTGGATTTTTGAACGGAGAGGAGGAGGAAGAAGAGGAGAGGCGGCGGCGTCGGGGGTTTACTCTCGCCTTCGTCGTTCTCTCGTACGCTTTACATAATAG
>NW_028191052.1:0-27500 GCF_048542155.1 Nylanderia fulva | reverse complement strand
CCCGTTGTCGCGGGGCAGCGGTCAGCGTGCCGAGAACACACGGTGTGCGACCGCGAGTGCCGAGCGAGAGGACCCCCATATATTATTATAATATATATATAACACAGAGAAGGGATCGATGATATTTCGACCAATCTGTCAACTGTGTCGGTCCGACGGTTTCTTCAAAGAGCTTCCGCCCCGGCTCTCCCGTTGCGGGAGAGACGCTCCGAACGAGAAACACACAACTCTATCTTTGTGCCGTAGCCTTCCCTGGCGGGAGGCGGCGGTCCGCGCGCGTCCTCGGACGCGCGCGGACAGGCTGATCGAAGAGCCACCACGATTATTCTCTCTCTCTCTCGTCCGAGAGAAGAGACCACGATGGTTGAACGAGAAGCGCGTTTCTTCGCGAACGCAAAAATTTCGAACGATTACCCTGAACGGTGGATCACTTGGCTCGTGGGTCGATGAAGAACGCAGCTAATTGCGCGTCAACTTGTGAACTGCAGGACACATGAACATCGACATTTCGAACGCACATTGCGGTCCACGGATACAATTCCCGGACCACGCCTGGCTGAGGGTCGTTTTAGTACCCCTAAACTGCTTGCGCCCGAAAAGCGCGCACGGCCACGACGCGGGCGACCAGAGAATGGCGCGCGCGTCGCCTGTGCCCTGTGCAACGCTTACAATGGGCGTACGAGCGATCGTTGGACGTTCGCCCGAGGTGTCTGTGCCGCGCCGACCGGCCGCGGTGCAAATCCTGGCGTCGTCTGAAATGACACACCGAAATAATAATAATGAGGAGGAGAAGCGCACAAGCGTGTAAAACGTTGGCGAACGCGCGCCCAGAGAATGCTGCGCGAATTAAGAGGGGGAGCGTGTTTGTGTATCCAAGTCGTGTGTGTACGCGAGAGCCGAGGAGAAATGGGATGAGAGTAAGAGCGGCGCGCGAAGGGAGCAACAAACGGCCAAAAAAAGGGTCAGGACGGTGAATGGCACCGCTTTTTCCCTAGAGCGGCGCGTGCGTCGTTGTCTCCCGAAAGTAGGTAGCGCTTGTCTCACCGTCTCTCCTCTCCGTACATCACACAGACTGACCGGACTGCTCTCGCACTCTGTGCCGCGTCTCTCGGTGCGATAGCGCTCGCGCGTCTTATGCCGAGGCGCCCTTGCCCGCACACATAACGGTATTACGGAGAAATATACGGCGCGTCGTCGTCCGGCGGAGAGAGCATTCGTAATCCTTTACCTCTTTACGGAGAAGGGTTTGAATCGCGAGCCGACCAAAATAATTAATTTTTTAAAATTTCCCCGTAGTTTAACCTTAATAGAAATTCAGAAAATTAAAATTAAATATTAATGAAATTTTGGGCAAATTTAAAATTATGAACATAATGAAATTTACGAAAAAAAAATTATGTATACAATGATAAAGAATACAAATTATGTACATAATAGAAATTCGGCGAATTAAAATTTAAACATAATGTAAATGTAAGAATTAAAATTATGTACACAATAAATTTCAACAATAAATTTTTTACATAATATAAATATACGGTCTAATTAAAATTATGTACATATCATAGTTTGACAAATTAAAATTATGAACATAATAGAAATTTACGAATAAAAATTGTGTGCATAATAGAAATGCGGAAATTAAAATTATGTACATAATAGAAATTCGGAATTAGAATTATGCACATAATAGAAATTTGATGAATTAAAATCATGTACAAAATGAAAATAAATTAATTTATTAAATTTCAGTAGATACATAATAGAAATTCAGAGAATTAAAATTAAATATATAATAGAAATTTGGCGAATTAAATTATGAACATAATAGAAATTTACGAATAAAAATTATGTATACAATGATAAAGAATACAAATTATGTACATAATAGAAATTCGGCGAATTAAAATTTAAACATAATGTAAATGTAAGAATTAAAATTATGTACACAATAAAAATTCAACAATAAAATTTTTTACATAATATAAATATACGTCTAATTAAAATTATGTACATATCATAGTTTGACAAATTAAAATTATGAACATAATAGAAATTTACAAATAAAAATTGTGTGCATAATAGAAATGCGGAAATTAAAATTATGTACATAATAGAAATTCGGGAATTAGAATTATGCACATAATAGAAATTTGATGAATTAAAATCATGTACAAAATGAAAATAAATTAATTAATTAAATTTCAGTAGATACATAATAGAAATTCAGAGAATTAAAATTAAATATATAATAGAAATTTGGCGAATTAAATTATGAACATAATAGAAATTTACGAATAAAAATTATGTATACAATGGAAATTCAGCGAATCAAAATTATGTACATAATGGAAATTCAAGAATTAAAATTATGTATATAATAAAAATTTAGCGAATTAAAATTATTCACATAAAGAAATTCAGCGAATTCAATTTTGCACATAATACAAATTCAACATATTAAAATTATGTACATAATCGAAATACGGCAAATAAAAATTATGTACATAGTTTTAATTCTTCAATTTCTATTATGTTCATAATTTAATTCGCTGAAATTTTTTTGTGTACATAATTTTAATTTCCCAAATTTTTATTATATATGTACATGATTTTAATTCTTGAATTTCCATTATGTGCATACTTTTAATTCGTTGAATTTTTATTGTGTACATAACTTTTATTCTTAAAGGAGGATGTTAAAAAAAGTCGATTTCCCGACTATCGATGGAACCTAAAATTCAAGTTCCATGGGTATCTACAAACCATATAGATGTAAAAATGATGGCTTTTCCTAGAGACCTGGGGAAAGTATTGAAAATCTGTCAAAACTATTGAAAATAGCGTCATTCGATCGATCTGAAGACAACTATAAAATCGATGAACATGGATAAATTTTCAATCAAACCAAGTTCTGGTTAAACACTTATCAAATAGTTTTTGAGATCAATAATGTTTTAATATCGGGATCACAAAATTCAAGATTGCGGATCCAATATGGTGGATCAGTATTGAGAGATACTATATAAATTCCACGATGTAGTTACTTCCGAATAAACGATTTGATTCCACATTTAAATACATTATGTTTTTTAGTTTTTTTATTAAAATATTTTTATTTTATTGTTGAATAAAATTCTTTAGTTCTAACATAGAAAATATTAACAGTTCTCATATTCTTTACGTTAGAACTAAAGAATTCTATTCAACAATGAAACAAAAATATTAAAATAAAAAGAAAACTAAAAACCATAATGCATTTGAATGTGGAATCAGATCTTTTATTTGGAAGTAACTACATCCTGGCATCTAGTTTCTCTCAATACTGATTCACCATATTGGATCCGCAATCTTGAATTTTGCAATTGTAATATTAAAACATTATTGATCTCAAAAACTATAATATTTAATAAGTTTAATCAGAAGTTGGTTTAATTTAATTTTAATTCTTTATTTTTATTATACATATGGGGCATTATTTATGAAGTGATCCACCCAAATTTTCAAAGTTTTCCAATCACGCTGAAATTTGCAGAATGTAGTTCTATCAAAAGTAAAATTATTCCTCAAGTTGTTTGGCCCACATCGTACAGGCTCTGTGTTAACAGGGACTTGAATTTTTATCATTTTGGCCGTTACGTCCAACTTCAAACGTTGATAAATTTCAGAAGACTACTCCGATTTTAAAAAATAAGGTGTGATTTCGAAAGGTCTTTTTACGTACTTTAATTTTTTAAAATTAAAAATAAATGTGAGACGACCCAACTAGCTTAAATTAATTCTTATTATTATTTGTTTGATGCCATGTACAAGAAAAGACAACGTTTCGACCTTAGGTTTAGGTCCTTATCAAGTCTAAAATTAACATTAAAAAATACAATAGATGTACATACAAGAATTTTGATTTTTAAGAAAGTAAAGCGCAAACCAAGATTATAAAACCAATTTAAAACGTACCTTATAAATTCTTAAGTGCAATATATAATTAATTTTGTTCCATTTTACATATTTCAATATAAATATTGTGTCACGTAAACGTTCGGTATGGATGGTAAAGACGAACTAAGTTAAACAGCTTTGATTATTCTATCATAGATCGGATTCAAATTCTCTGTGTCTTTCTGTAGGTTGATCGTGTTATTAAATTTTTTTATAAAAAACATTTCAGCAATCTCTCTTTTCCTAGTGTTTGTTTCTCGATGTAAAATATTTAAGTTTGTCCATTTAAAGTCATGCGAAAATTCATTTCTATGTTTGCTTATAACATTTTGATTGCTGACATGCATTTTTATATTATTCATATGTTCTTTAATCCGAGTATTAAGGTGTCTTTTAGTTTGTCCGATGTATGTGGCGTCACAGTCATTGTAGTCGACTTTATAAACAATCTCGTTCATCTCGGCTTTAGGTAATTTGTCTTTTCGGGGTTTAATAAACGTATCAAGTTTTTTTGGAATCGTATAAATAACACTTAAGCCTGTTTTCTTAATAGATCTCTCAATAGTCTCACTTAGGTTCTTAACATACGGCATTAAAATACAAGACGAAATATCAAATACATTATTTTTGTCAACTACGTTATGAGAATTTTCTAAAAAACATGTTCTTTTATACATATATCGCTCGATGACCGTCCTAGGGAAACAATTATTCAACAAGATTTTTTTAACCATCTGTAAGTTCTCATTATAAAATCGTTTATCCGATAACAAAATAGCGTGATCGACTAACAAGGGACATGTCACAACTGTCCGGAACCGATTTGATTCTCCTTGAAATATGTTGTTAAATACACAAATCTAAAAGACACGTATTTTTTTATACGTGCGCAATTTGAGTTTTAAGGGGTGAAACACCCCTTTAAAGAATAACGGTATTTTTCTTTAGGATCAAATATCTGCTAAACTATAAGAGATATAAAGAAAAAACGTACAACAAATTTTAATGGCTTGAAGAGTACTTTAAAGTTATATGAACAAAAATTTTTTTTTTTTTTTTTTTTTTTAAAAACCCTCACCACCTAATTTTTTTTTTCAAAATTAAAAATTTTGTTTTACCTAATTTAAAGCTTATTTTTTTCCAAATTCAACCATGTGTAATAAAGTTATGTTACGAAATATCATTTTCGAAAATTAATTATAAACGCTCCCGTATATACGCTCATCCGTGCTATGTGCGTAAGTAATTACCGTCGAACAATAAAATATATAAAAAATGTTTTTGTATAATTCTTATTTATGTTTTCTATGTATTTATAACTGCGTATTGTGTATATTTAGATTTAAAAAAAAATTTTTAAATATAATTAATAAGAATTTTTTAAATATACCCCCTGCTTTCTTATTATTTCTTTAATATTTAATTTCTTCTATAAAAATTAAAAACAATTATATTTTATAATAAAATTATTTTTTAATTGAATCTTGCGAATACCAATGTCGCAATATTTGGCATAAACAAATTTTATATCTTACGTTAAATGAATCATAAGATAAGATTATGTGTACGTGTTCCAGATAAGTTATAATTTTTACAATAAAATCTTTAATACGTTAAAATAAATAATAAAATAAGATTATGTGATGACGTATTTCTGATAAGTTAATATAAATTGTTCATGTAGCAGCATAATTCTCACAGTCGGTGTAGTCTTTTCGTTGTAATAATATCTGTGTAAACTGTTCTTTTATTGCAATAGAAAGCAAAATATAACATCTTTGAATATGATTATCAATCCGCTTAACGTTGTTAGACTTTTATTGGTGTCAATAAATTCAATATATTTAACAGAAACGCCAGTAACTGAAGCAGAAGTGGAATTAAAGGAAAACATTAAAAAAATATTACTGGATAGCGTTTTTCATTATAATGGGGTGGAAGTAACGGAAGAAATATATCTCGATTATGAAGAACCTTATAAATTACATAGTTTTGAAATAATTGAAGATGACGAAGAAGCATGGCATGAAGATAGTTTAAATTCTCATCCTCATTGTTCAAATGATGATACAAATTTTGATAGTTCTTATAAAAGACGAGCTGTTGAGTATTGGCGATTTCGGGACACTGATGAAAACAGTAATGACAGAAAAAGGAATCGTCCTCTAAGAGTAGTACAAAATAAATTTAGAAGAGTTTCATCTGAACGTCAGTTAAGGCGATGGGAAGAACAAATACAATCAGGTGGAAGTCGTACAGAAAAATTATCTTACATCTCCAAATTTACACATGATAAATTTACTGCAGCTGTCGAATCAGGATTCATGGTTCATGATATTGATTTAAAAAGATGGGCTTTACAAGCTCAAGAAGAAATAGGAAATTTAAATCCTATATTTAAAGCATCTCACAGTTGGATAGCAAGATTTAAGAAGTCTCACCGAATTGTTTCAAGAAAAGTTACGAAGTTTGTCACTAGAAGAACATTAGAAGATTCTGCTGATTTGCAAAAATCAGCTGATGATTTTCTGGAAACAGTAAAACCTCTTATTGAACAGTTTGGATCTGAAAATATTTACAATTCAGATCAAAGTGGTTTCCAATTGGAACTTCACTCTGGAAGATCATTGTCTAACCAGGGAGAAAAGAAAGTAGAACGTGTCGTGCAATCCATATCATCAACAACCCATTCATATACGATACAACCAATAATATCCTGTAATGGCAATTTGTTGTCCCCTTTATTTATTGTATTAAAAGAAGCTAATGGTAAATTTGGACCAAGAGTACAAGAAAATTTATTTAAAGCAGAAAATGTTATTGTAAAAGCATCGAAATCTGGTAAAATGACATCAGGTATTTTCCTTTTATAATTACTTTTTTTAACAACCTTATTTTATTTAACAATTTAATAAGAGTCATAAAAAAACTATTAAATTAACATTTATATTTTGTACAGATCATTTTAAAATGTGGTTAGAAGAAGCTTATTTCGCAAACATTGGTCCTAATAGCGTTCTTCTTATCGATTCATGGACTGGACATTGCCCCAATATGATTTCGGATTTAACACCTCCTGGAACACATATTACTACTATGATAATACCGAAAGGAACTACAGGGAAAATACAACCATTAGATGTTTATGGATTCAGAATTTGGAAAAATTTTGCTAAAAGATTTTCAGATGCGGTTTTACTGTTGGAAAGTAATATAAACTTACATGAACGAAATAATATAATAAAATTGCAATCTTTGATACATAATCAATTGTCATCCCCACGATATCAAAACTTATTTAAATATTCGTGGTTTAAAAAGTGGTTATACGAATGAAAGACCAGACGAATTCGAAAATCCAGTACACTTTAGTTTAGACGAAACTTTAACAAAATGTGATATCGAAGGTTGCAATAATATAGCTGTAGTAAGATGTTCTTGGTGCAAGAAGTCATTATGTTGAAACATTTTTTTGTCGAATATCATTATTGTAATGTGTATAATGAGTGAATAATATAAAATGCAAATACATTTTTAAAAAAAATCTAAATATACACAATACACAGTTATAAATACATAGAAAACATAAATAAGAATTATACAAAAACATTTTTTATATATTTTATTGTTCGACGGTAATTACTTACGCACATAGCACGGATGAGCGTATATACGGGAGCGTTTATAATTAATTTTCGAAAATGATATTTCGTAACATAACTTTATTACCATGGTTGAATTTGGAAAAAAATAAGCTTTAAATTAGGTAAAACAAAATTTTTAATTTTGAAAAAAAAAAATTAGGTGGTGAGGGTTTTTAAAAAAAAAAAAAAAAAAAAAATTTTTGTTCATATAACTTTAAAGTACTCTTCAAGCCATTAAAATTTGTGGTACGTTTTTCTTTATATCTCTTATAGTTTAGCAGATATTTGATCCTAAAGAAAAATACCGTTATTCTTTAAAGGGGGTTTTTTTCCCCCTTAAAAAAAAAAGGGGAAAAAAGTATAAAAAAAAGGGTTTTTTAGGGGGGGTTTTTAACAAATATTTAAGGAGAAAAAATGGTTCCGGACAGTTGTGACATGTCCAAAAAGTGACAAAGTAATTACAAAAAAAAAAAAGATCGCTAAAAAAGTTTCGGGTAGAATCAATTTTTAAATAAAATATGGGAGAAATAAATTGATTGATGAAATGCAAAAAAACGCTTCCCCCAAAAAGGGGAAACCCTTTTCCCGTTTTAAAGGGTTACCAAGATTCCCCAAAGTTAACGGCCTTTAGTATTTTTTTGTCACTTGGGAGCCCGGGTGAGTATAGCGGTTTTTTACAGATATTTGGAAAAAAAAAATTCAAAACCATCTCAATTAAAGAGGGTTGGAGTTCGCGAATAAAATCAAAAAATTTGAGTTTTGGAAGAAAATAAAAAAAAATTTTTTTTCTTCTGGACGTCACTTCTTATTCAAAAAATTTCCCCCAAAGGAATTATTTTTTAAAAAGCATTGAAAAACTTTGGGGGGAAGGGGGATATTCATGTAACACAAAATTTATTTTGACCAATTTTTATATGGAATGAGGGGTAAAAAAAATTTTAATATTTTTCGTTTAAACGAAAATTTTATAAAAAGATACTGGTCCCCCAAAAGGGTCCCCCCTTTCATTTTTTAGCGATTTTTGGATGATTGAGACGGGAATTTTTTAAAAGCTTTTTAAAATTTGAATTTCAGTTTTTTGGGTACTTTGATGTTTTTTTGCAATGTACACGCAAAAAAGGGAAAAAATTTTTGACTATTTTTAATTTAAATACCATCATTTTTTTGCAATTTACACAGGGAAACAGAGATAAATAACAAGATTAACTTGGTTTTTTGGGTTTTTTTGAAACAAGGGAAAATATTGACTTTGGTCCCGAAAACCCCCCTTTTTGGTAGATATTTAAACCCCCCTTTTAACATTTCCTTTAAAAAACAAAGTAACCGTTAAAACTTGTCGACCCCGATTTTGTTTCGGGGGGAAAAGTTTTAAATGGAAATTTCAGAGGGTTTTAAAAAAATTTTTTGAAAAATGGTTTTCCCAGGAGGTCTGGGCGAATATGTTAAAGAACATTTTTTTAGAAATTTTAAAAAGTAGTTGACAAAAAAATTTATTTATATTTCGTCTTGTTTTTTAATGCCGTATTTTAAAAACCAAAATGGACTATTGAGAGATCTTTTAAGGGAAAAAGGAAATGTTTTTATACGATTCCAAAAAAACTGATGTTTATTAAAACCCCCAAAGAAAAAAACCAAAACCGAAGCCGAGTATTTTTTAAAGTCGACTGCAAGAGTGCCCCAAATTTTAAAGGAAAAAAAAAAAGACCCCTTTAAAAAACCCCCTTTTTAAAAAACTTTAAAAAATTAAAAAAACATGTAAAAAACAAAATTTTAAACAAACATAAAAAAAAATTTTGCAGAAATTTTAAAAGGACAAATTAAAAAATTTTAACGAGAAAAAAACACTGGAAAAAGGGGGATTTCTGAAATTTTTTTTTTTAAAAAAAAAATTTAAAAAAACGAAAACCCCCAAAAAGACACAGAGAATTTAAAAACCGATCTAGGGGGAATAAAAAAGTTTTAATTGTTGTCTTTAAAAACCCCTAGAACTTTTTCGTGACAATATTTATATTGAAATTTAAAAGGGGAAAAAAATTTTAAATTTTAAAAATTTCACTTTAAAAATTTTAAGGACGTTTTTTAAAAGATATTTTAAAATTTGGGGGTTTTTTCTTTACTTCTTAAAAAACAAATTTGTTGTAATTATTTTATTTTTTTTTTTAATTTTTAGACTGATAAAAGGGGGAAACCTAAGGTCGAAAAAGTTGTTTTTTTCTTGTACGGCTCAAACAAATAAAATAAAAATTTTAAATTTAAACCGTTTGGGGGTCTCACTTTATTTTAATTTTATTCATACTGGCGATACAAAATATTATATTAAAATTTAATAGATTTACCATCCCCAACACTCCCCAAAGTTCAAAATTTTTTATTGGGGGTTCCCCTTTTTGGGGTACTGCGATTTGGGCCCCAAATAATCTTGATTTTTCCCCCTTTTTCCCATCATATTGTCGTTTCGCAAACGCCCCGCTCCCCTCGGGGCCCTCACAAAAACATGGATTTAATAAGATGCGGCTCCTTTTAAAACTATGACCTTTTTTGGGATTTGATCGGCTAGATTCCAACAAGTCCCGCAGTATTAAAACAAAAAGGGGGCTGCAAGTCTCGCGGAAATATCTCCCAACTAACTTTAATTGCCCCCTTGCGCCCAAGAGTTTTTCTCTAATACCGTTGGGTGATCAATCCAAAGGATCGAACAATTTTGAGATTGACGACAATCCCCCCGTTCAGTTTTTGAGCTCAATACCCTTTTTGACTCAAATCGAAGAAAAACGCTCTCCCCGGAACCCTGAGGGGCCCCCGGGTTTTGCAGTATCGCGTTCGTCGCTAATGTTTAAAGCGCCCCCATTCCCCTCGCACATCGCCCACAAAATTTGCTCGCCATTATGAACTAAAATTTTCCCAAATTTGGTAATAGCTTGTTAGTCTTTAATTTAAAAAATCCCCCTCATCTTTGTTTCAATTCCGGCAAAATACCTTTCATAAAAAATTTGCAAAAAAAACCCCCAGCAAGGGGGGTATCGCTCTTGTCCCCCCCTAGAAAAATTTTCCCGAACGTTCGTATGGGAAAAAAAAGGGCCAGCCGTCCTACGTAAACGGTTTAAATTTAAATTTTGAAATTTTTTTATAAGGGAAAGCGCCAAAAATTCTTGATATTTTTGATCACTTGGGCCCAAAAAAAATTTTTTGTTTCTTTTTTTGGGAAACGGCCCCTAAAAACCCCTTGGGGAATTTCAAAAAAGGGAATAAACTTTAAATTTTGGGATCCTGCAAGGGGTTTTCCCCCCAAAAATATCATTCAACAATATGCCCGAATTTTTTTTTTAAAGAAGCATGAAAAAAAACGCAAAGTTGTACTGGGGGGGCCCATGCCCGGAAAACCCCCCTGATGCGGTAAATAAAAAGTCCTCGGTCGCTCGAAAAGGGGAAAAAGCAGTCAGTGCCCCCAAATTTTCACAAAACGCGCGCGAGAAAGGATCGCGTGCACGAAAGGGGGTCACCTTTTTTAAAATGACTTTAAATTATAAAAAATTTTAAAAACGAACCCCTTTAAAAAAATTTTACAATTTTTTAAATTTTAATACAAAAAAATCGAACTCAAAAAAAAAATGGGAAAAACGGCGGTGGGTAAAGGAATTTTTTGGGTTTACAAATCTGCGGTTGCGTTTGGGGTTTCCCCGGGGGGAAAAAACGTAAGGCCGGTTTTTGGGTGCGAGCTTTTTTAGGGGTTTTTCCCAAAAAAACCCCCCTTTTTGGGGAAAACCCCCTTATTCGAGAAATTTTTAAGTGTGTCGAGGTGACTCGGGGGCAAGCTCTTTTGGGGCGGAAAAAATTTAAAGGAAACCCCCGGTGGCAGAAAAAAATGCGCGCGGGGGGGTTTTTATCGGATATATTGGTAAAAAAAAGGCGCCCGTGGAAAAGCCGCGCATGCTCACTGAAAATAATTATTCGGCGGAACGGTTGTGTTTCCCGTTAATTTTTGATTTTTGAGGAATGTTTTTTTGAGACAGATTGATTTATGTCGCGGGGTTTCCCCTCCGCAAAAAACACACAAAAAACGATTTGCTGTAAATACGATATTCTAGAATTTTATAAAATATTATTCGAACAGAATATTTTTTTTTTTTCCCCCGGTAGTTTTCTGATGCGTTTTTAACACAACTCAATGTATTTACATAAATTTCCCTTTTTACAATTTATGAAAATGATGTTGCCCCTTTCATTACGTTCTAAATTTTAAAACGGTTTTAGCAATTGCTCGCGGGTTCCCCGAGCCTCTTCAAAAATTTTTTTTTTAAACCCCGCTCTTCCCCCGACCGTATTTTCCCAAATCGCGTCGGGGTACTCCTCGATTTCCCAAAATTTAGCTATAGGAAATTTTTTAGCGTTTTTTTGTGTTGTTTAAAAAAACACAGAATAATTGCTACTTTTTTTGCGTATAACTTGGGTGAAAAGGCCCCACAAATCCACCCGAGTTTTTTATCCTGAACGTCGGATATTTTTTCCCCCCTTTAATTTTTGCGGGTTTAATAGACTCATGAAAAAAAAGCCCCCAAAAAACATTTTATTCGATTAGGGTGATAATATAGGACGGCCAATTTTAATGTATTTGTTTTAGAAAAATTGTCAATATTTTAAATTTGAAATTTGACGGTTTAAATTTTTTTGTAATTTTGGACAACCAAACAAAAGCCGTCAAAAGTGATTTGTTACCCGCGAATTTACAACAATCCCACAGTCTTGATTTTAAACATCCCTTCTAAATTGTTTATCCCGGTTATAGCTTTTTGGGAAATTTCTTCCCTTTTTAAATTTTAAATTTTTTTAAGGCGACTTTGTTATGAAAAGGCTTTTTTTTGCGCTATCAAGAAGAACCGAATATTTTCGAAAAGCATCCCCCCGAATTCTAACCCTCAAACCCCTGCCGTTTTTTTAAAAAAACCAAGCCCGTTTTTCCGGGTATCGACGCATGATCACAGACAATTAGCGCCGCTACCTGGCGACTCCCCACACCGACTCGGAAAATCTCGGGGTTTTTTATGACAAAAGTATTATGTCTTCCCCAGCACCGCCTGCCGGAGCTGCCTTACAAGTTTTTTCAGGTGATCTTTTCCCTTTAAAAAATTTTAAAAAACGTTTAAACGCTTAATTTTGTTTTTGCGCCCTTTTATGGGAGCTTAAAAAACTTTTGCAAAGAAATATATAATAAGGGCCGTTAACACGTAAAAAGTCCCGCCGCTGATGAGGGGGCCCCAAACTGACGGCTTATTAAGTTTTGATTGTTTTAAAAGTCTATTGATTCTCCAGCGTTAGTTTTCCCTTTTCCAGGCTTATAATAGCCCCCTTTGAGCTCGATTCTCCCGCATTGTTCAAACCCCGCTCAAGCGTCCAGCATTTGACTTTGTTCTCCCAAAAAGTCAAACTTTGGGGAACGAACCCCCTTTTTCCCCCCCCAACGGAATGGTGTCGGTGCCAGGATTCGGGAAAGAGGGGAGACTGGGTTTTTGCAATAAACACACGGTTCCCTCTGGTAAAAGTGTATTTATTCGGGCCACCTTTCAGGGGTTATCTTTTGATTCAAACCTCAATACACAGTATCATATAAGGGGCGAAAACGCACCAGTTATAGGGACGGGACACGACTTTTTACTAAAAATTCAGATGGGAAAGATTAGGGGACGAAACGGGGCCCAAAGATTATCGGCCCGGGAAAAGATTATTGCTAGTTTTTTCCAAACGGGGAAGCGCGTACGGGCGCCCTGGAAGGGGGGGACCCCCTCGAGCGTCGATAAACTTACGGGCCGGGGAACCCCCGGGAAAGGGAAAAAGTAGGCCTACACGACGAGAACGCTCGTCGGGGGGTGGACGTACGGGGGGACCCGGTGACCAAAAAACGCTCGGCCTACACGACGAGAACGCTCGCCCGGCCGGGATTTTTGGGGACGGGGACCCGGGGGCCCGAGAACGCTGGGCCCTTTAAAACGACGAGAACGCTCGTGGGCCCGGGGAAATGATTCCCGGACAGGCCCCGGGTGACCGAAAACCCGCTGGGCCCTTTACACGACGAGAACGCTCGTCGGCCGGATGGCTTACGGACAGGACCCGGTGACCGGAAACGCTCGGCCTACACGACGAGAACGTCGTCGGCCGGGATGATTTACGGACAGGCCCCGGGGGCCCGAGAACGCTGGGCCTACACGACGAAAAACCGCTCGTCGGCCGGGATAAATTGGAGTGTGGGATGTGAGGAGGGGGTCCCTGAGTACGCTCGAGGGACCAGGAGGGGACTGGCTTTTGGGAAACCTGGGCTGGGGCCGTTTTTATACCCGCAGCACCCACCCCCAAGGCTAGTTTGGAGGGGGTCGAGTGCCGGGTGGGGGCAAAAAGGCGGTTTTCCCAAACGTTTTAATGTGGGGGGCCCCGAAAGGGGCCGTTTACATGAGCGCGGGTGGTCGGTTGGCCATGTGTGGACTAGTGACGGCTATCGAGCCGTCACACATTATGTGAGATACATTTTTTTAATGGTTGTTAAAAAAGGATAAAATAAGATGTTCTTCAAAATCTAAGGATCATTTATTATGTGATATTAATAATTGGAATTAAAGCTTGAATTTACATGTAAAGCGAAACCCCATCGCTTCTGACATTACTATCAATAATCACGATAATCGTCTTTTAAAGAATAGAAACTACAAACGCGTGAATTCTGTCTCTGTCGTTCTGTCTCTCTCAAACATTACTCTGTCTTTTTCTGTCTCACACCAACTCTGTCTCTTCACTTTCTTAGATAACTCGTATTATTCTCTCAGACCGGTCTCGTTCTACGGAATCACAGCGCGGACTGCCCTAGCTCCGCTTTCGGAAATCTCGTCAATAAGCACCTAAGGTCGCGTCAGTTAATATTTTCGACCACTACCAGTGACTCCTTGTTTTGTCAAAAGTTCGTTAATTGGCTGTTTTAATATCGGTCAATATCTGTGCTCCTCATTATTTTGAAACGAAATCTCTTGTTTACTTTGGGACCATGTTCTTCCCAACGACGCCTGGGAGCTTAGCCAATTTCTCTCGACCATATAAATTACTAGATCGTCCCGGCTTCTATTTTGGATCCATCGCCTTTAGTATTCTTAAGTGTTTTTGCAACGTGGATCTATAAGTCCTTGAAGTGCCCGGTTGCTCTCGCCTCGACCTTCGGCATTTCAAAGTAAACATGGCAGGTGTGGTTTCTTCAGCGCTCGATTAGTTCGTAAACGGCTTTTCAAAATATTCCAGGCCACGTCATTATTCTGTGCCGCGAAATCTCGATGCCAACTCCACAATTCTCGCCGCCTTTCCGGTTAATGCCCGACCAAGTACTGTTTTTTGAACGGCTGATAACTCATGGTATGAATAATGCAGTATCTGAAGAATCGTTTCCATTCCTCGAGCTCGCCGGAGAACGGTTGGCAAAATGTATTGTGGAGCTTGACCTTGATCTCGGATGCTTGGTGTACCTTGCGCGCTATTGTTCTAATCAATTCATTTGCCGCTCAAGTACGTGCGCAAGATGATCGCCATAGCACGCTGTACTCACAGTCGATTTTGATGCATTTGGAAGCCATTGGAAAAGACAGCCTGTAACTCCCCCCAAAAATATAGCCCCTGAATTCATGCTCCTCGTGAGGATCCGTTGGCGCCAGCTCCTCAGCTCCGATGACACTCAAAGCGTCTTTGTAGTGTGTAACTCCTTGTTATCTACTAACCTTTCCACTCGCCACCGTTAGGTTTTCAGCGTTGTCTTGATTCGATATGCGTTACATCTTCCAAGTATTTCCAACTGCGGTCAGTTTGGATTTAATGTAGCCCCGTTTTTTCGATTTTACTCCTTCTACACTCATGAGGATTGACTCTTCCTCCTGACTCGTCTCAACTAACAGTTTTTGGATCTTCGCAAGTCCGTTCCGCGAAACGACGCAATCCCGGTCTCACCGAAAACACGCCGCGAAAGATCCGGCTCGAAGGACACATGTACGGAATTGACTGTTATGACTGTATGTAATATATAGTATCTTATTAAAAACAATATAAGAATTATCAAGTGACTCGTTACAAATTATCTCGTTGCTGATATTGCTTCGAGCATCTTGTCACATTGCCGGCAGAAACTCTCGACTGACTGATTTTCGCGCGTACTTACGGATCGTTACCCGTAAGGGTCAAAATATAAACATGTAGTCGGAAGTCACATATTGAGCTTTGAAACAACGTACTAAGTCTTCCGAAGACATGGTTATACTGAGAAGACCGAGTGCGGTTGGAAACGTTTTATAGGAAGGTTTTGTAATTTAATATATGGTATGAAATAAAATTTTAATTAATAAATCTTCAATAATGCTCGATTAAGTTGGCCCTTTTGAATACATTTGTTTTGTTTATTATTTAAAAAATTATGTTAACATACTTTAATTATATCTTATTTTATTTACTTACTAATTGACAGTTTGTGAAGGACTTGATCTTTAAATTGTTATTTTCTTTTTCCTCATTTGTGTATCGATTTTCTCGCGCATATATGTTAGATCGATCAACTTTTTAATTTTATTAATCATGTACGATTAGGTACTATACTGTTATGATTTTTTCTTTTGTAGCGATGCATGGTTTTTTAATCTATTCGTATGAAGTATCGTGGTCATTTGCAGCAGTACAGAAATCTATTATAAATACATGTTAAGTCACACACTTTATGTGGAGTATGCAGGGATTATTATAATTTCTGAGATATTTTATTAATATTTGTTATTATGTATTATTTTTAAATGTTCATGTGTGTATATAAAATTATGGAATAATCTTTTAAATTTTTAAAGAATTTTGTAAAATTAATTATTTTTAATAATTAAAATACTGTGATATTTTTACAAATATGAAATTACAATTGTATTATATTTTTATACATGGAATATGTAATAAAGTCCTACCTTGTTGAGGATGGATGTGGAGTTCAAGTTTGAAACTTGTGATAATCCTTTGGTTTTTGTAGATCCGAAAAATGTATAGTGGAACCTGATGTATTTTAAATGGAATGTTGTATTTGTATTGTACAGTCGTTGACCTTTAATTGATTACACACAATATGTGTTTATGCATAATACACATATGTTAAACACACCAACCACACCACCCCCACCATTACACACACACCACCTAATATATATATATAAGATCTGAATTTTATAGTATATACATGTAAAATTTTATTTTTTCTATTATGCATTTCAACATATAATAGATAATATATAGATATATATATATATATATATATTGTTAACCAATATATATTATATATATATAATATTATATATATATATAATGTATTTAACATAAATATGCACGATTAGAAGTATTCATACTTACGTTTTAAAGGGAGACATTGGAGCAGACGGTTAAAGTTGCACTTGTTGCCCTCTTCTTCGCTTTCAGATGAAATATATATCTGTTATAGCTCTATATTTTCTATTCTTTTCGTTTCTTTTTCAGTTATCCATATCTGATGTACTAAGGCTTTTTCTGCTATCGCACAGCTTCTGTAGGACGCTCTGAAAATGTTAAAAATAGATTATATAAGTATAAGGAATAAGTAAAACTGAGCATCATGAAAGCTTTTTATTTAATACCATACTCGCAAAAAATCCGTTAATTTAAAGAAAGGACCAGGAAGAACGCGGCTTTTCCTCTTTTTCAATTGCCTTATGAATTTGTAGATCCGTTTTTAAATGGAAGGATATTTGCATAATTCCGTATTTACCTTGGTAGCCACATTTTAGATAATTACTTTGAATACATCGGAGAATTCAACCACGATGAATCCTCGATCCGACATCTTCCTGTGAAATTTAAAAAAGCAGTTACGATAATCATGTTAACAAAGATATCGATTTGTATTAAACTATACTAATATAGATATATATAATATAGTGTGTTGTAAAAAAGAATGTCTCCAATTCAAAATTTTATTCAGAATTTACTTTAATGTTTTATTAAAAAATAAAATCAAAGATACAAAATATTATAAATGGGCAGTACTTATAAACGGTAGCATGAGAAATACTCTTTCATTTTGTATGGAATTGTACAAATTTGTATTGATTTATTCAAGGCATCTTGAATGGCAGATAATTGACTTACGTAAAAATGTTTAAATGAGTAAATAACATTATATTATTATAAAGTTCTCACAACTTTAAATTTACGGAATGACTGCAATATAATTACCATCATTCGATGTTACAATATTTTCCAAACAGATCAGATCATGTCTACAAGACAACAATTGTAGGAAGATTGAGTGAAAATAATAAATGAGAAAATTTCAACTTCGAAAATTGTGGATGAAACAACTGATATTAACGGTCCTTTCTGTCAATCTTAAAATATTTTTGAAATGTCTGCAGTATAATTGCTTTATGAAAAACTCATTTCCGCATAGCGAGTGTTATTTACTTTATGGTTCTCAAATTTTCTTAAAGAAAATTTTTAATTCTTAATAAAATTTACAAATGGAAGGCGATATCTCGTTAAAAATCCACGACGGATATGTCGCTTCTGCATAATTTCATATATACTAATATATATAATTAGTGTTATGGTTTTTAATATAAATGAAAACATATTTAATTAAAAATACGGATTCGCAATTGCCTTATATTCTGGATAAACTCCTGTTGTCCCAAATAGTATCTTAATCTTTCATGATAGCAATGTGCGTCTGACACAATCCGCGTCTCGGAAGAAAAGAGCGGGAAAGCGAAGCGAAGCGCGTATCAACAACGTCGTTGCTATGATCCACTATAGTGAAGAGCATCAGATGGAAAAGTCAGTCGCACGGCAAGCGGAAGGTCTCGGGTTCGATTCCAGATTCAGCGCCTTTCGACCAATGGGTCATTCCACAAGAATTTGCAAATGTTTCGTTGCCGTTGACAATTGTCGATTGACTAATTGAGCAAAGAAACGTGTCAGCTGATTGGTTAATCGCAACTGTCAACTAACAACGAGGATCATTTGCAACCTATTGTAGCATGGCTCTAATTTACAGGAAGACGTCGATCGAGGATTTATTGTGGTTAAATTCTCCGATGGTATTCAATAATCCAAAATCTGGTACAAGTAAGGAATAATGAACATATATAAGAAATTATTAATATCAAAAGTAAAAAATATATGATTATTTTAATTAATACACCTAGCTTGGTTGTGCGCGACGAAAGCAGGATAGGAAGGTCGGAAGCGAGGAGATAGATAGGAACTTGAAAACACTTGACACACACGATCGTTTAATATAAAAAATATATTTATACTATACCAAAAAATACATTATTTGAACCGCACAGAATTTACCAAAAGATTAGCCGAGTCCAACGTATTAGAAATGAGTACAACAACCGAGAGAAAAAAGCGTGTCAAAAATAAAGTAATGAGTGTCCGCCAAGCAACGTATTAAGCGGAAAAGACAAGCGATCTTTTTCGTAAAGTGGAAAGCACACTCTTGACGCGAAAAGCAATCGGAAAAGCGCGCCGCGGTCCGAGAGAGGAGGTTTATTATAGGCCCGTAGTTCTAGAATATTCGAGAACAATTTTCTGATTTATCGTTCGGTGAGGGCGAAAGAGCTTTCTGTATTATTACGTTCCAGCATTCGTAGTTTTGTTATTATGGGGAACTAATTGTATCTCTCTCGCGCGACCGCGGTGTTACAATTAATGTGTTCGTTAATGTAAGCGCTTATTTTTCGCAGGGAGGGGTAGGTTATACTATCTTTCGCGGCCGAGCGCTATTTATAATGTGAAACGTCTGAATGTTAAGATAGAAATTGATATACTGTTTATAATATAGTTCTAGCATGCTGCATGTGAAATGAGAGCACGGTAGAATTGTATGCAATGTTTTAATTGGTTTTCGTTTTCAGCCTTTTTGAGTTCGTTTTTGAACACTGGTAATTAACTATTGTAATTTATGTTAGATTGCAGAATTTTTATTTGTTGTCACATTTTTGTTTATGTGCAATAATACATCAAGTTTATTTCAGATTATTTTATGAAGTCAATGATGAAACGCAAATATACAAGTTTCAAAAGAACTTATATATGCAGATTCTTGAGACTTTTAAAAAATTAAATAAATAAAATTTACATTGTGTTCATTGATTTCAATGCTAAAATATTATTCAGGTGCAATGGCCCTCAGGCCCTAAAGCAATTGCATTGTAAATAAAAATTTCACATTGCCTCGATGCACACATAAGATTGGAAGCGGTAATAAAACCATATTGAATGTATTCCAAATATTCATATGACTGAAATACTATACAGTTACAATATATGTACTAATAAATAGATTTTTAAAACTGAGTATCAATAAATATCGAAAGGCAAACTTTAAAGGTAAAAAAAACGAAAAAAACACTGTAAACGAATATAGAGAAAAGTATAATACTGTTAAAGACTTAGATAGTAAACGAGAATGATACAACCATAGTATTTTGAAATAAGTCTCGCGAGTCTTCTATCTCTATTATATTGGTTAATTTCGCGTTCCTGTTAAATCTTACCATAACTTTATATTCATCGATTTTACTTGTTTCAGATGGACAATCAGATCCATTTACATTAGTATAATAAGATGATATAGTTTCAGAGTTCAAGTATTTTATTTTAAATATATAATTGAAACATTTAATAAAAATTCTTTTAAATTTTTTATTAATTATATTCGGCGTTATGGACAAAATATTTTTTATTTATATTGATTGTATATTTTTATTGTATATGCATTATTATTAATTTTACAATAAAAAACAGAAAAAAATTTTTTTAAATTTCTATATTTTTATGTGTTTCCAAATTGTTGCTTTAATAATAGCTGAAATATTTTAGAAACATCCATAAATCTCGCTATAATCTCTAGTAGATGTTCATTTTATTCTATGTAACTCAATGGTAATCCCATTATCATCCATCAAAGTTTTTGAAATCTTATAATACTCTAGTATTACATCCCATAGACATCTAGGAGTACGTTAATGGATGTCGAAGGAAGTAGGTAGCAAATGCGAAACTAGAAACATAATGTTTTAGTGTTATTATTTATTATTTAGTATATTTACGATTTTATTCGTGGAATTAGTAAAATTATTTGTAAATTTTAGAAATTATAAACTAGGATATATATATACATGTTTTTAGTGTTTACTTAATACATTTGAGATGATAACTAAATATTTAAATTAAATGTTTGTTAAAACGTAAAAGAAATAATAAGTGTACAAATATATTTAATATTTATTCATCTATGCTCCTATAGTGTCCATTAGACATCTATGATGGATTTTACAGTACGATCATTTTATCGCGGAGATAATATGGAGATCTATTAGAGATCTAACAGGTCCGTCGTGGAGATGATGTTCCATAGAACTATGGAGGTTATTGAAAGCCATTGGATGTCATGTTCTGTGTGGGTTATAATTAACGCAAGCATACGTTTGTCTCGGCAGGCACGACGAGGGGACATCGCGCCCGCAAGTCGAACAAGGTTTGTGCGTGTTTTACCCTAACAGCAATAAAAACGCCGAATGGACGTGCGTAGCGGCAAGTAATATTGGTTCTCGCGCGTTCTTGTAACGAGTATTAAGATGACGAAAACTCGGTGAAGATAATTAAATCGAAAACGTATTAACGTTAAAAACGCAGATAACCAACTAGGAAAAAATTTTGCGGAAACCAAAACTGAACCCGCAAAAATAAGACGCGTTTCTCCCGCATATAAAAGAATTGTTTACCGAATACGGGATTTACATGTGCGATCGCGCTATTAATTGCGTCAGATAATGATGCCTCTTTTAGGATTGCGACGAACATACAAGATTGTATTCCGCGCTTCGCGAAATTGAGTCGCGTTATCCGTCGAAAAATACGCAACGCGCAAAACTGAATTATTAATACTACATCAGTAATAATCGACAGGGTACGCGTCGACAAGCTTCCGCATGCCAGATTTACCTTAAATTCAAATGCGATTTGGCAAATGAGTATCTTTAAAAATACTTTTGTCGCGATGAGTGATTCGTGTACCGATATGACCAATTACAGAAATTAGTTAATCTCAAAGGCTGTTCAAGGGTGACGCCGTTAAATCAAATCCTATTTATGACCGTAAAGGAAAAGATAAAAAGGAAATTAAAAACAGCTTGAAAATTAAGGCTCGATTCATATGACCAAACCATGCATTCTAATCTTTAAATATCTCGATTCGATTTAGATTTTGCCGGTACAAACAAAAGAAATGGCACAACCATAAGGGTATATCGAAAACTCGTCGAACGATGCGTCAGCATGTAAAACATGCTCGCGACATTAACTTAGAACTCGGCGACATTATTAGTTCGAAACTAGAACGGGCATGGTATTCGCATCACACTCGCGCGAAATGGAAGAAACGCATGGATGCAAATTTAACACCGAGCTATGATCATGTTACAAAAGTTCTTTCGGAACCGCATATTGTTGTAGTCATTTGACAAGATTAAATGTGCAGTTAAATCGGAAGAAAAACAAAGAGACCATTCGGAGAGAAAGATTTAAAGCATCAAAAAGCCAAAAGACACATCAGGCGCGCGTAATACATAATGACTAAAACATCAACAAATAATGCGAATTGGTCCGCTGTGCAAGAGGGAGATGCCATTACGTAACAAGTGTCCCGAATTCATTAAAATGACGATACGACACGTCCAGATTTCGCGAAACGGACATCGTGTACAGAAATGGTTTGCGTACACATACACGGTAATGCTCATTTTCGAATTGCAGGAAATGTTCGAGATTTCATAATAACCTTTTACACAAGGGAATTAGTTTAAGTCGGAAACGACATTGACTAATTTAAGAAAAAACAACATCGGACAAAAAAGATATCGGCATGACAGACGTAATTGACTCAACAGCTTACGGGCCCGCAAACTTTAACAATCAGGAATTAATATTTAAGCGCACAAATACGAATTAAGATTTAAGCAGTAATTTCGTAACATGACGTGCATTATTAGGGAAACGTTCTCCACGGCACATTTTTTTTTTTTTATTACGACAGGATATTGCAACCAGAAGTGACATTACGATCCATTCATGCGTTCTTCCTGGTAGGCGCGATCGATAACATAAATAATTTGCTAGAGGCATTGTCAAGTGCACATTGTGCACATTCTACTCACGGTTTTTTAACAACTTTAACAAAACTCTTTGGGTTTTTTGTGTTCCTAAAAACTCCGATAGGAATCCAAAAAGAAACGTTTTCCCCGCGAATAAATTTAAAAATACCGCAAAATATAAATTGGGGGGATCCACAATTTTATCTGCCACAAAAAAAACGACATGTTATGGGGCTCAGGAGCCAAAAAGCGTTATTTTAAAACGGCCCCAAAATTTATTTATCACCGACGGTCTTGATCTGTTTCTCAGAAAAAAAAAAACCGGGCCGGGGACAATCGCCGGGGAACGACAAAAACCCCAAAAAACGAAAAACAAGGGTTTTGTCAATTAATTAAATTTTAAAAAGGAAAAATTTAAAAATTTTGGTTTCTCGACGACGCAAATGCTTTTTCAAATCAAAAAAAATTTAAAAAAAAAAAATGCGAAATGCATTTCGTGAAAAACGGTTTCACGCGATATTTAAAAGGGCGCTAACGGTTCGTCTACCATTTTTTTATACAGAATTTCCCCCATTTCGGAAATTCCCCCTAATAGCAAATAATTGACAAAAAAAAGGTTTATGTGCGTCGGAGGCGAATTCATACAAGCAAAATCCCCTGTGATCAGAAACCCCCAAATTTTTTAACCCCTTCCAAAATAAATCACGGATCTTACATTGGGTTTTCATTCAGGGGAAAAATTTTTCATAAGGGAAAAAACAATCACACTGTATAAAGTTCGGGCAACGTTTTTTGGATTTCTCGACGGTCGCAATCAAGTGCGTAAAGTCATTGTCGTTGCGCAGATGTGCACGTTTTTTTTCCGAGAACGCGAAAATATAAAATGGCAGATTTTCCCAAAAACAAGACTCGATAACGTAGCTCCTTTTTTTCACACGGGCATCGGGTTTTTTTGGGCCCAATTCTCGTCAAGGAAAAAAGCATGGTAATCCAATAGATCCCAAAGGGTTTTCATTTTTTATTAAAAATGAAATTCAACCAAAGTATTCATATCGAAATCGTAACCGATTTATCAACAGATGCTTTTATGACCCGGAGAAGATTCGCCCAGTCGTCGGGTTTTCCCCGGGCCCCAATTTACTCGGACAAGGGAAACCCAAATTTCGTGGCGCAAAAAAAAAAAATTTCCCCGCGAACTTTACGCCCTAAGGGGATCCGGGAAATTTTATCAATTGCATGAGTTTCCCCCCCCCCCTTAGAAAACAAGATCGAATGGCATTTTAACCCAAAAGAATTCACCTCATTTCGGCGGCCTTTGGGGGGCCGCGGTGAAGTCGAGCAAGCATCTTTTGAAAAGGGTAAATGCGCGATCCTTGTTTACGTACGAAGAATTGAACACTTTAGCGGAAAAAAATTCGGGGCCCAATTTTGAATTCGAGACCGTTATGTCCTCTTTCTCCCGATAAAAAAAAGTTTCCAATCGCTTTAAAGCCTCCCCAAATTTGTTTAATGACAGACTTTTACAAGCGCCGGAAAATGATTTTTTTGGTGTCACAGATAATCGTTTAACACATGGCAATTAATTACGAAAGTTCGAAAAGGGAATTTTGGCGACAATGTCAATTAGAATTTTTAAAAAAGGGAATTACAGAAACGAAAAAAAATTAAAAAAGGATGAATCTGAAAAGGACTCTATTGTCTTACTAATTGAAAAAATAAACCCTGTATGCAGTGGGGGCGGGAAAGGGTGGTCGGGGCTACATCCGGGGGAGGGACAGCGTGGTCAGAGGGTCAGTTTAAAAAACCTCACAGGGGAAAATTTTAAAAGAATGCGCTTCTCTCCGCCCTTTCCTACGGACGCCAAAAAAATTTAAAATTTTATTTTAATAAAAAAAAAAAGTTAATCTGGCTCAAATTTATTGTGTTACAAAAAAAAATAAAATCTCGACGGAAATCGGAGTCGGGCGGATGACTTTCCCACAAAATTAAAAAATTTTTAAAAAGAGACTAAAAACAAACTCTTTTATTAAATTAAACGTTTCGACCCAATTGGGGTCTTCCAGTAGCTGCAAAATACAAAGAAAAAAAAAATAGAAGATAATGGGTTTACAATAAGAAAATTTTAAAATTGTATACATACAATCCGCAAAAAAAAATATCATTCTCCTCCCTTTTAAAAACCGTCCGGCCGTCGGAGTTTTCCCCTAACGGGCCTCGTCGGGAAGGAAGCAGACCCGGGGACCCCCCTTACAACAAAATCAAAGGGTAAAAAATTAAAAAATTTTAAAAACAATTCACAAAAATTAAAAATTTAAAAAAACCGGGAAAAAACACTCCCCCCAAAACGGGCAAAAACAGAGAGAAGAGATGCTACACGGACCCCCCATCATTTAACGACTGGCGGTATTTACCTCGACACAGTCGATACATATTACGAAAAAAAAAAAATATAAAAATAAAATATAAAAACAAAAAAAAAAATTTAAAAACAACTAAACAAATCGGCACTCATGTCAAAAGTCTAAAAAAAAAAACCCGGCTATGTAAAATCACAAAGCTAGTTTTTGGAAAATTTTTTCATTAACAGATAAAGTTTCCCTCTTTTAAATTTTAATCAGTGCCCCTATGTAAATTTAAACTTTTCCCTCTGACTTTTTTTGTGGTTTTTTTTGGATTCAAAACGTTTACCAAAAAAGGCTCCTCGTCAAAGACTTTACACCCCTCCCAATTAAATTCAGGTTCAAAAAATTAGGTTCGATATGACTGATAATTGTGAGGGGGTTTTTTTTTAAATTTTTTTGCGAGGGTTTTTTATTAGTTTTCAACAATTACCCGTTTCCCTACGTACGACGCATCACAATCCATCAAACAATTTTATAAATACATTATTTTGGAGTTCCCTTGGTAAAATTTTTCCCTTTTGTACTTAAAAGAATTTACGGAGACTGTTAATTGCTGGGATGATGGAATGAACCAAATCACGTGTAATGTCCTGAAATTTTCTTCGATAAATTTTAATATACGGGGAAATTAAAGTACGAAAATTTTTTCTGCGTTAGAATTGGTTGCAATATTTGTCTATTGTTATGCAACTTATTATTATAGGGAAAAAACAACTTTTTTTAAACCCCGCTTCCCAAATATGAAAAATCAAATTTAGAGGATAATATTAGACAAAAGAAATCCCAAAAAAAAGACCCAAAGTTACCTTTATGGAATTTCGGATGAGGGTAGCCAAAAAAAAATTATTATGAGGCGATAATGGTGCCTTTTTTTTGACCCGAGAGGATGCTGCGATTCAAAATTTAAATATTAACCCCCAAACTCGGCTTATGAAACAAATTTTAAAAACCCAACTCCCCTATTTATAATAATGGTGACATCTAAAAATTTAATGGTTGTCAACCCCCTCCTCCATGGTGAACTGCAAACTAGGATGGGAAAGGGAAATTTAAAGTGTTTAAATATTCATTTTTCTATGTAATCGAGAAGACAGTACCCGGGTTTAGGGTAGGGCGCAGGGGGGGACTGCCCGGGGCGCCGGATCTGTAGGGGCGCTGCTGCCGGTGCCCCAAGAGTCCCTTAATAAGAGTCGCGACCTTATTAGAGGGACTCTATGGGGAAAAAGGGGAGCAGCGCCCCTCAGATCCGGCGCCCCGGGCAGTCGCCCCCCTGCGCCCTACCCTAAAGCCGGTTTCTGTCTTTCGATTACATAGTAAAAAGAATATTTTTTTAAAAACTTTTAAATTTTTTCCATCCTAGATTTCCCTCTAATAAGATCGCGGGTCTTATTAGAGGGACTCAATGCCCCCTAGTATGCAAAAGTAAACCCATATCTCCTTTACTGGTTATACCCTGACCTGTCTCTATAATTTTTATATCTTTTTATTTTCGTCTAAAATTTGGGATTTATATGGCTATGCGTTCCCGCTTTGTGCGGTCTTCACGCCACGCTTTTACGCCCCGACCCCTCATCCCCGGGGGCGCCTTCCGTTTAAACTCTCAAAAACTCTAGTTTAAGGGTCGGCAGGCGAAATGGTGGAGACGCCTATCGGCCCCGGGCCCGGGGAATTTGGATTTTATTTTCCAGAATTAGCGAAAAAATTGAATGAAAACTTATTAAAATTTTTGGGGTATTCTTAATCAGTAAAAATCATTTGGGAGCCTCTAAAAAGTATTTTATGAAAAAAAGATTTTAAAAAAAAAAAATTTTTAATAAACTTGGGGGAATGCCAAACTAGGAACGGTAAGGTTTGGGGTTTGCCCCGAGTCCGATTTTATTTATTATAAATTTTTAGAGCGGAAAAAAGTAAAAAACCGGCCTTTTAGAGGACTGCTTATTATATAAAGGGAAAATATTAAAAAAAAATTACGAAGTTATGTCACTTATTTTATGAAATATTTTGGACGTAAGATTCTCACTAATTCATAAAGGGGCAGGGGAAATTTTTTTTGGGGAAAAAGCTGATGTTTACAAGGAGAGAGCCCTCATTCCCTCTTTGTCTCTTCTTACATCGCATTGTAGTAGCGTCCAGTAGGGACAAACTCTAAAAAATACCTTTAAAAAAAAAGGGAAAAAAGGCGAAAAGTTTAAAGGGGACGCCATTAAAAAAAAATTTTCCAAATTTCAAACCCCCGGGAGAATCCTATCCATTTCAAACCCATTAGAATTTCCCATAAAAAAATTTAAACATTGCAAACCCATGTAGAATCCCAGGCAAAATTAACCTTGCAA